>NC_057797.1:218241001-218271371 GCF_018294505.1 Triticum aestivum
ATATATATATATATATATATATATATATATATATATATATATATATATATATATATATATATATATATATATATATATATATGAGCTAGGCTTCAAGTGCGTACTTGTTAGTTAAACCTATGTATAAAATGTGACACTAAATACGACTAGTAAGTAGTACAGTAGCAGTACTAGTATACGTCGGTCAAATTATTCATCATGTCCACACATTAAATTGGCGTGACAACACGCTGCACGTGAGGTGACACCAGAACCCCGGCAGCGTGTTCGGGTATTCTGGAATTACCGATGCAAGTCAAAGAAGGATTGGCCCAACCTGAGAAACTTGAGGCCAAAGTGAGTGCTGACAGCGTGAGATTTCATTCTCTCATCGATTTGTTCATACCAACCATCGACAGCGAGCACGGCATATGTTACACCCAACCTGAGAAACTTCCAGGTAAGACACCGATCGGCTGTCTACTTGCACAAACATATTCCTTTGTTTATAGCTCTATTTTTCTTTTTACACACAGACCTGGTGAAGCAATTACAATTTGACAGTTAATAAAAAGTGTAACAAGTGACAGCAACATGCCAAAGATGTTATGAAAATGCCAACTAGGTACACTAAAACATGTATTCCACAATACTGCAGGTATCACACTGAGTGGCCTAAGGAAGCATTTCTTCCAGCGCAATTCCATGGCGTTCAAAAGGGGCGCGTGGATGCGTCGCAAGATACAGTCGGAGTGCGGCATGCACGCGATGTGGCACAAGACCAGCAATACCTTGCCGATGATGGTCAACGGCCGGCAGACGGGCAACAAAAAAGGTTCTGGTGCTGCACACCAACAAGAACTTCGACCAGCAGAGGACCAACTGGGTGATGCACCAGTACCACCTTGGGGACCTGGAGCAAGAGAAGGAGCGGGAGCTGGTCCTCTGCAATATTTTCTACCAGACGAACACTAGAGCCAGGAGTAAAAAGATTATAAGTTAGTTTGGTATTGGTAGTTGTACTACCTTGTCATCCGCAAGTTGGTATTGTTGTTAACGATCTTTTGGTATGAACTTGCATTTGCTTCCAACCATCATGCCGAGGGGCGACGTGGATATAAAGCTGAATCATTTTTTTGAAACGAATTTTCTGGCACCTGATTTTTATTTGATGGGTAGCATAAGCACCCGCCGTTTGAATTCCTAGTTCTCCAATTTTTTTGAAACAAGTGCATGCACTTATTATCATGATAAAAAAACAATATCCGTGCTGCATCCCAGTTATCAGTCTGTACTTGCAAAATTTTCTCGTTTATTGAGCACGTATATTGTTTTTTCAGGTCGAGCAAGTTTCAACTGGGCTGTAGATTGCCAGGGTTGTTCTGTTTTTAACAGTCCCAGCCCATGACGACAACGGGGCACAAAGATCCAGCAGGTATCTACTGGCCTCTGGCCCGCCAGCGTTAGTTATATTTTGTCTTACAACATCCATAGGCAGTTTTTTTACTGAATCAAACACACAACCCAGTTCTATTTTCCTCTTCAAACGCATGTCCTACATCCGTTTTCTAAGCTCTACCTATAGTTTTACTAGTTCGTATACACGTATCATTATATTGAAAACACATAAAATTCCCTTTTCATATTTACATCCTTATTTTTGTTGTTTTTTCCCACCCAGCGCTGATTTTTTAACCACTGGTTTTCCCTTAAACAAACTTAATTTGTCCCACGTCTTATTTGCTTACAAAAACAAAACGATATTTTTGGCAAATCAATATGTTCTTAAAAAATGTTTATCATTTCGGGATTACAACAGTTCGGACTCCACCGAAATATGAAAAATAAGGTTGAACTTTTTGACCGTGGTCCTAGGCAGAAAATGGTCTTTAATAAATTACTTAAGAATTAGCAAATGGGCTGCAAATTATAAAAAATAGCAAACGGGCTTTATGTTGTCTGCCACAGATTTGGAGGCTGACTTGTGGGCCTACTAAGTTCAGGCGTACACAAGGTTTCTCAAAAAAGAAACTTAGTCAACAATCGACTCTACCAGCGTTAGACCGTTAGATGTCAATCTAACGGCAATCGTGCTTCTTCAGTCTCTGATCCTCCTGCCCCAGCCGCCCAAACCAGCGCCGTCGGAACCGCCTGCTCCCGCCTCCCGTGGCCGGCAGTGCTGCCGGGAAGGCCTCACGGCCTCATCATACTCGCATCCCTGGCCTGTCTATCCCTCTACTCACCCACACCTCCTGATATTTTCTGGTGATGGCAGCCGAACCAGTCAACCCTCGTACTCTCCACCGCATGGGCAGCCACTGCAGTGTCTTCCCCGGCTCCATGTCGTTCCCTTCTTAGGCCTCGCCGTCGTCCACCGCCCTGGTGCTCTCGGCGCGGCGTGGTCAACGATGTCCATCCAACGGCCGTAGTGCTTCTTCAACCTCTGGTCTTCTTGCCCCAGCCGCCCAAAGCAGTGCCGGTCGTGCCGCATGCTCCTGCCTCCCATGGCCGGCTGTGCTACCGCGGAGGCCTCACCGCCCCCAACTATTCCCACCACTGGCCAGGCCCTGCGGCGACGGCAGCCTCACACCGCAGCCGAATCAGTGAACCCTCGTACTCCTCTCCGCGCGGGCTTCCACTGCCGCGTCGTCCCCTTCCTAGGCCTCGCCGTCGTCCACCGTTGTGGTGCTCTCCGCGCGGCGTGGTCAATGTGGTCAAGGAACGACTTCCATCGGAAAAGTACTATACATGGAGAGGCTGACAGCTGGGTCCACGGCCACAGCCCAGTTTTTTTTGTGATTTGCGAAGCAAGTCGCTTTGTCAGGCCTGTTGGGCTGCAAATCTTTCAAGACGAGGAGAGCTTTCAATCAGCTGGCCGAGAAAATAGTCCATTAGTAATGAGAAATGGGCTGTACATTTTTAAAACACATCAAACCGGCAATTAGTTTCAAATATCTTTTTTTTCATTTCGAGATTTTAAATTACATTAATTTTTATGCGTGCGGAATTTGTTGGATTTTATATTGATATACATTTATTTTTTAAATCAGTTTGAATGTGAGTCAAAAATTCGGGATTAAAAACCGTTCGGACCGCACCGAAATATGCAAAATTTTGTATAATTTTTTAACCGTGGCCACAATATGGGCTGTAATGCTAACAAAAAGAATATGGGCTCCAAAAAAAACCTTAATAATTAGCAAATGGGCTGTAAATTATTAGAAATAAGGGCAGATGGGTTGTATGCTGTTTCCCACAGATTTGGGGCTTTCCTAAAAAAAGGTAGACGCACAAGCAGTGACTGTTGGATGGCCATCCAACGGCCGTTGTGCTTCTTCAATCTTTGCTCTTCCTGCTCCAGCCGCTCAAACAGGCACCAGCGAGACTGCCTGCTCCCTCCTCCCCGCGGCCGGCTCTGCTGCCGCGCAGGCCTCACCGCCCCACTGTACTCCCATCGCTGGCTAGCCATCCCTCTACTCACCCACACCTGCTGTTATTCTCCGGAGACGGCAGACGAACCAGTAAACCCTCATACAGTCATACTCCCCTCCGTGTGGGAAACAACTGCCGAGTCTTCCCCGCCTTCGTGTCGTTCCCTTCCTAGGCCTCGCCATCGTCCACCGCCCTAGTGCTCTCGGCGTGGCCTGGTCAACGTGGTCAACGACCGGCATGCATCTGAAGTGGACTTTAGGTGGAGAGGCCGACAGCTGGGTCCACGGCCGCACGCAAGGAAATGCCTCCTTATTACGCATAAAATAATGATTCCTCCACCTGACATCTGGGACCCATCGAAAGGGCCTCTGTATTTCGCAAAAAAATGTTACCGCCACTGACAGCTCGGACCCACCAGCTATATCTTCGCACGCAAGGAAGTGCCTCCTTATTACGCAGAAAAAAAATGAATACTCCCCCTGTTAGCTGGGACCCAGTATAGTGGCAGGCTGACTTGTGGGCCTACTAAGTTGACGGGGACAGAGGGCTTTGTCAACTTAGTCAATATGCATGATTCTAGCTCCAGTGACCGTACGATGTCCATCCAACGGCCGTAGTGCTTCTTCAACCTCTGGTCTTCTTGCTCCAGCCGCCCAAACCAGCGCTGGTCGTGCCTCGTGCTCCTGCCTCCCGTGGCCGGCTGCGATGCGGCGGAGGCCTCACCGCCCCCTACTACTCCCACCGCTGGCCAGGCCATCCCTCTACTCACCCACACCCCCTGTTATTCTACAGCGACGGCAGCCTCACACTGCAGCCGAACTAGTGAACCCTCGTACTCCTCTCCGCACGGGCTTCCACTGCTGCATCTTCCCCGGCTCCACGTCGTCCCCTTCCTAGGCCTCGCCGTCGTCTAGATCACCGCCCTGGTGCTCTCGGTACGGCATGGTCAACGTGGTCAACGACCGACTTTCATCGGAAGAGTACTGTACGTGGAGAGGCTGACAGCTGGGTCCAGGCGGCCGCAAGGAAGTGCCTCCTTATTACGCGCAAAATAATTATTCCTCCACCTTACAACAGGGACCCATCGGACGGGCCACCTTATTTCGTGAAGAAAATGTTCCCCCCTGACTACTCGGACCCACCGGACGGGCCAGCGTATTTCGCGAAAAAACGTTCCCCCCGCTGTCAGCTCGGACCCATCGGAAGTGCCTCCTTATTACGCGCAAAAAATTAATACTTCCCCTGCTAGCCGGGACCCACCATGGTGGGAGGCTGACTTGTGGGCCTACTAAGTTGACTGGGACGGGGGCCTTTGTCAACTTTAGTCAATATCAACGATTCTAGCTCCACTAACTGTACGATGTCCATCCAACGGCCGTAGTGCTTCTTCAACCTCTGGTCTTCTTGCTCCAGCCGCCCAAAGCAGCGCCAGTCGTGCCGCATGCTCCTGCCTCCCGTGGCCGGCTGTGCTGCCATGGAGGCCTCACTGCCCCCTACTATTCCCACCGCTGGCCAGGCCTTGCAGCGACGGCAGCCTCACACCGCAGCCGAACCAGTGAACCATCGTACTCCTCTCCGAGCGCGCGGAGGCTTCCACTGCCGCGTCTTCCCCGGCTCCCCGTCGTCCCCTTCCTAGGCCTCACCGTCGTCCACCGCCCTGGTGCCTAGGCGTGGCGTGGTCAACGTGGTCAAGGAACGACTTCCATCGGACGTGGACTGTACGTGGAGAGGCTGACAGCTGGGTTCACGGTGGCAGCAAGGAAGTGCCTCCTTATTATGCGGAAAATAATGATTCCTCCACCTGACAGCAGGGACCCACCGGACGGGCCACCGTATTTCGAAAAAAAAACATTTCCCCCCTGACTGCTGGGACCCACCAGCTACACCTTCGCACGCAAGGAAGTGCGTCCGGGCCAAAAAAAAACGATTCACCCCCCTGACTGCTGGGACCCATCAGCTACATCTTCGCACGCAAGGAAGTGCGTCCTGGCAAAAAAAAGAAAACCAAAACGATTCGCCCCCCTGACTGCTGGGACCCACCGGCCCCCCGACTGCTGGGACCAACCAGCTACATCTTCGCACGCAAGGAAGTGCGTCCGGGCAAAAAGACGATTCGCCCCCTGACTGCTGGGACCCACCAGCTACATATTCGCAGGCAAGGAAGTGCCTGACAGTCAGGACCCACCTGGTCGGAGCGTACGTAGCATTGTCATTCTGGTCGCGAACGTGTACGTACATACTGGTCGATGTAGACGTGCGCACGTGTCGTAGTAGAAGCGCACACATAGCATGTACACGTACGTACAACGGCCAGGGTGCAAGAAAGAAAATACGGCCACGTATGTGTACATACGGGCGGGGTCTCGAACACCTACTCGCGCATACGTACGGTGAGGGCTCGTGTACATGGCTGGGTCGGAATGGAGAAACAGCGTCGTCGTCGTGTTCATGGGTCGGAATGGAATGCGTGGTCGTGTTCATCGGGAGGGCTTGGACGGAAGAGGCGATGGAAACGAGGCCCGGTGTACCGCACAACGGAGGAAACGGACCTCCTACGGTCGAAACGGGGGTCCTGTTGATCAGGAGGGTGTGGCGTACCGCAAAACGGAGGAAACGGACCTCCTACGGTCGAAATGGGGGTCCTGTTGATTAGGAGGGGTGTGCCGTACCGCAAAACGGAGGAAATGGACCTCCTACGGTCGAAACGGGGGTCCTGTTGATCGGGAGGGGTGTGGCGTACCGCAAAACGGAGGAAGCGGACTTGTGTTGGAGCACCACGGTCGAAACGGGGGTCCTGTTCATTGGGAGGGGTGTGGCGTACCGCAAAACGGGACTCCATGGGATATTGTTCATCTCCACCGTCGATCCCCTCCAGCCTCCAGGAGCTACTGTTCATCCACCGTCGACCTTCTCCAGCCTCCACGGGCTCCTGTTCATCCAGCCTCCACCGCGCGCTACTCCACCGGCTACTGTTCAACCACCCCTCCACCGTCTACTGTTCATCCAGCCCTCCACACCATGGGGTACTGTTCAATCACCCCTCCACGGGCACCCCTCCACCGTCTACTGTTCATCCTGCCCTCCACACCACAGGGTCATGTTCATCCACCCCTCCACGGGCACCCCTCCACCGTCTACTATTCATCCAGCCCTCCACCACACCACGGGGTCCTATTCATCCAGAGGCAACGCCACCGCTCACTGTTCATCCAAACCCCCCTGCAACGATCACTGTTCATCCCATCGATCGGCTTCAGTTAGCAGCAGTAGCCAAGGAATCGCTCGATCGGGTTCAGTTAACAGCCATCGATCGATCGCTTGGGTTCAGTAACGCGTAGCCTGCAGTTCAATCGCTCGGGTTTAGTTAGAGCCCAACGCCTCGCTCGGGTTCAGTTAGAGCCAATGCCTCGCACACATGCGCGTACGTGTACGAGAGAAACGCGCATCGCTCGGCCCCCGACCTCCCACCGTAACCGGGAACTCCCCGAAATTTTCCTCCCCCTCGCTTCTACCACAGTTTTTTCCGTCATGGACGGACCAAAGAATGTCATGCAGCTGCGTCTCCGGCCCGCCCAGGACGAAAAGCCCATTTTCTGTCATGATTTTTTGTCATAGAAGTAGGAGCCCACCACATCTATGATGATACCGGGTTTTGTCACAATTATCGTCATAGAAGTGTCATATGTATGACAGGAAAAAAATTCATTCGGCCCAAAATGTCACGGATGTGTCTTTTTTTGTAGTGCTTGTTTATCTGTATTTGCTTGTTACGTTGGTTGCAGTGAGCATTTGTCCAGTTTTCAAGCATATGCCCTGTTTATCTGTATTTGCTTGTTAGGTTGGTTGAAGTGAGACTTTGTCCAGTTTTCAATGGCTATATTTGGTTGTCATACTGATCATTTATGCCTTGTTTATTTCAGTCATTCACAATGTGATGTTCATTATGTGCAAGTCAGAACTGTGCCACTCGACTGCATCAATACCAGTTTGAACGGCTATTTTCGGTTCCATTTATGCCTGATGCAGTTAACACATGCCCTTTATTTCAGTTTTACACATTATCCATTATGATGTTTAAGCATTACCTACGTTCTATTCATTTTCAACAATACCAATTTCAATTGCAATATTTGATGGTTGTTAAGCCTGTTGTCGGTAACATTGCCTTCCATTTTATATCTACCTTAACAACATGCTGAAACCAACACATTCAAACTATCATTTGGAGATGATGTCGTTTTCCTTTGCTATATTTGTTTGATGTTAAGGTTGCTGTACTTATCATGCCTTTGCACTACTTATGCAGGACAACGACGGGAGTGGCCACCATTTTCCACCGAGGTTAGTTTCATCCCTCGGCTTGTACTCCCCCCATTGTTCCCTAATATATTGCATATAGATCCAGTCATGGACACTTGTTAGTTTCTAATATTGACTTGTTGCTTGTAGGTACATATGCCCTTGGCAAGGACACACGCATCGACCCTTTTTGCGTATGGGGTAATGAGATATTCATGAGCAAGCATCAAGTGAGGAAACTGATAAGGATTATTAGCAAAAAGATACGAATGGTGTCAAGCAAATTATTTTTTTATGCTCTATCCAACACAACAGTGAGCTGTAGGATGGTAACTACAAACTCTACAGCCTTCTCTTTGTACTACCCATAATGAGTTGTTAGACAACAATGTCTGAGTCTTTTTTGTTCGCAGTGGTTCCCGAAGCAGTTCACTCAAGATTACCTCGCAAAGTACATGATTGGTGGACCCACAATGAAGGTTAAATTATTTCATCCATACTACAATGAGCATCGAGAAGTCATAATGAAGACAGTGAAGGATGGACGAGAAGCCATCACAAGTGGTTGGCCTAGAGTCGTGCGTGCATTACGCATGGAGGAGGGCACAATATGGGCATTCCGCTTCACCTTCTCCAGCAACCGGAATGTCTTTCGCCTCTTTCTTTACAGGCTTTAGTACAACTGTGGTTCATCATTCTTTACTTGGTGCTTCTGTAGTTCTTCAATATATGTACCTGTGCATCGAATTATGCATTCATGGTTGAACCTTATTTGTAATAAACATGGTCAGATATGAAATAAGTGATTGCCTACTTTCAAATTCTTTACTTGGTGCTTCTGTAGTTCTTCAGTATATGTACCTGTGCATTGAATTATGCATTCATGGTTGAACCTTATTTGTAATAAACATGGTCAGATATGAAATAAGTGATTTCCTACTTTCAAATTCAAAACATGTGATTTTTAAATTAGAGATTACACTGCACATGGTTTATGAAAGCGAAACATTTGCGATAGACGTGGAGATCATACATGTTTCTAGGATCCACTGCGTGTGCGATCAATCTCCACTGCACACATGATCAGCCAAGAAAAATCATGTGCGATTAACAACAGCATCGCACACAGTTCTTTCTTATTAAATGTTTCCGATAGTCACCTTATCACACACGCTTCAAAATTATGGACAGTTTGTGATGTTCTGCGCATCGCAAATGTTTGGTCATAGAAGAACGTGTGCGATAGGTCGATCATCCGACTCGGGTACGACGGATGAATCATGTGGGACGTATTCAAGCTTCGCATACAGTTTCATAGTGACAACTATGTGCGCTCTTACATTGAATTGCCCACAATCAAGGAAAAGTAAATGCGTGTGATTGTCTACTTCTACAATCGTGAACTATTTGAGATGGGTCGTGCATCATAAACATAGCACCACAGAATACCGACTGTGATGGCAATGCGAGCACAAACAAGTAGGGAGTATTGTATAAGCATCAAGGCTCCCTATCCCCGACGGTTTCTGGGTCGTGTGGGAAGGACCCCCCTATCGCAGTCACTCACTTGGCGACGGTTCCGAACGCCGTCGCGGAAAGGGGTTAAAAACCGTTTGTATGACACCTCGCTGTAGCAGTGATGGTGCCCTCCGTATGCCTCAGAATGACACTTTCGTATGTTTTTTCCTATTCTTGCTCAGGTACACATCGTCTAATAACACCATCTAGTCCTTATTTATATAAATGTGGGTCATCCCAAAAGTAATGTCTTAAATCAAAGAAAACCTTTTCTTTTGATGATATGTGTAACTAGGTGGTATATATTTAGCAACAATGTAATTAGCATAATATGCATACCAAGGATTATTACGAGAAGTAGAAGCATTTATAACAGCTAATTGCTCATCAAGAAAACTATAATCAATAGGTAGTGGGTCATTAAGAACATTTTCCATCCTAGACAAGTTATCTATTACAGGATTCTCGGCTTCTTTTCTATAAACAATATGCAAATCAAACTCTTGTAATAAAAGAACCCACCTAATAAGTCTAGGTTTAACATCTTTCTTTTCCAAAAGATATTTAATAGAAGAATGATCAGTGTGAATAGTAACTTTAGAATCAACTACAAGGTCTGAATTTAGCACATGCAAACACAACTGCTAAAAACTCTTTCTTAGTAGTAGCATAATTTCTTTGAGCACTATCCAAGATCTTAGTAGCATAATGAATAACATTTCAGTTTCTTATCAACTCCGTGACCTAGAACAACACCTACAACATAATCGCTAACATCACACATAATTTCAAAGGGTAACTTCCAATCAGGTGATTGAACAATGGGTGCAGAAATAAAGGCTTTCTTAAGTATTTCAAAGGCTTGTACACAATCATCATCATCATAAACAAATGGAACATCGTTTTGCAAAAGATTAGTAAGAGGCCTAGAAATTTTAGAGAAGTCTTTAATGAACCTCCTATAGAAACCAACATCACCAAGGAAACTTCTTATACCTTTGATATCGTTTGGACATACCATTTTCTCAATTCCATCAACTTTAGCTTTATCTACCTCAATACCTGTTTCAGAAATTTTATGCCCAAGGACTATACCCTCATTCACCATAAAGTGGCACTTCTACCAGTTCAAGACAAGATTAGGCTCATCACATCTCTGCAAAACTCGATCAAGGTTGCTTAAGCAATCATCAAAAGAGGTTCCGTAAATAGAAAAATAATCCATGAATACCTCAATAATCTTTTCACAAAATCAGAGAATATGGTAGTCATACATCTTTGAAAGGTAGCAGGTGCATTGCATAAACCAAAAGACATACGTCTACAAGCATAAGTTCCATAAGGACAAGTAAAGGTGGTTTTCTCTTTATCTTCTTTTGACATGGGTATTGAGAAAAAATAGAATATCTATCAAGGAAACAAAAGTGTATATGCTTAGATAATCTTTCTAACATTTGATCTATAAAAGGAAAGGGGTAATGATCTTTTCTAGTAGCTTTATTTAATTTCCTAAAATCTATCACCATCCTATAACCAGTTACAATTCTTTGTGGGATAAGTTCATTTTTATCATGAGGAACAAGAACAATGCCTCCTTTCTTAGGACACAATGAACATGACTTACCCGTCTATTGTCAACTATATGATATACCTACCTCCAGAAGCTCTAATATTTTAGTTTTCACTAGACCCTTCATTTTAGGATTCAGACAACTTTGATGATCAATGACTGCTTTAGCATCAGGCTCCACATTAATATTGTGATGGCATGGAGTGGGCTACTACCCTTAAGATCATCGAGAGTATATTCAATAGCAGCGGGTTGCTTCTCCAGAGTTCTAAGTAATCTCTTTTCTTCAGGTTCTGAAATGTTAGCACTGACAATAAAAGGATATATCTTCTAATCATCAAGATAGGCATATTTCAATGTATCAAAAAGTTTCTTTAATTCAAACACATGATCACTCTTAGGTGGGAGAGGATCCCCTAGAGTTTCAACGAGCAAATTATGGTGAAGGATATGTGCTTGTTTAAAGAATATCTCACCTATTTCATTTCTTTCATTCATATGCATATCATTTTCATGGTCTAGCAAATATTGTTCTAATGGATCAGCAGGAGGAACAACAATAAAAGCAAGACCAATTATTTCATCTTTACTAGATAATTCTTAATCATGTGGTTGTTTACTAAACTTGGAAAAAATGAACTCATGAGATACATCACCCAATTTAATTCGAACCTTTTCTTTAACACAATCTATTTCAGCATTAACTGTATTCAATAATGGTCTTCCAAAAATAATGAGTCAAAAATTATCTTGTTCTGATCCAAGTACTACAAAATCAGTAGGCTATTTGATATTGCCACACAAGACTTCAACATCTCTAACAATCCCAAGTGGTGAAATAATAACTCTATTTGCAAGCTTAATAGTAACATCAATATCTTCTATATCAATAGGTGCAATGTCATTCATAACTTCTTGTTCCAAGGAAAATGGAATAGCACTCACACTAGCACCCATATCACATAAATGATTATAGCAATGATCTCCAATTCTAGCATAAACAACAGGCATACCAACTACTGGTTTATTTTTATGGTTTTTATTATAGTGGCCTTGTTTCCTTATTGTGCTTAGTTATCCCCATGCTCTAAACTTTTGTTCACTTTTCCCCACACTCTTGTCTGAAACTCTCACAAATGGTCAAACTGGACGTCTACCGTCGGGTCAATGGCTTGACCATTAACTATGGACGAGTGGGGCTAGGGCCGGGTCCTCCTTTGGCCGTTATATCCTGACGAGTGGGGCCACAAGGAGACATGTCAAAGCAGCTTTTCTGAAATAGATCGAGCCACTCCTGCGCCGCCTCCTCCGCCGCCGCTACCGTCGTGCCCTCCACCCTCTAACCCTATTCCGTCTGTCAATGGCGCCACTCCTCCACCACATCACCCTCCCCCCCCCCCAATCTGGGATTAAAAAGCGATGTCGGGGGTAGACGCCCTCCAGCCCATCGACCATGGAGATGATTGGGTCGAATTGGAGGCGGATAATTCATGGATTCCATCTGGGTAAGCATCATTTCCCCTCAAATTTATGAGAAAACTCGTCAATTAGGCAGTATTTGACCACTACTCTCTTGAATCGTACCAATTTGGGTTGCTTAATTTTCACCTTTATTTCGATCAAATAGGATTGATCTTGCGCTTGCTTTTTGGCTGGTGGTTAGAACGTAAACTAGCGTGCTGCGTGGTACTAAACTGTATATAATCTCTGGATTTTTCTGCCCGAAGGTGGTAGAAACCAGCATTTCTTTCAAAGATTTTCGCGATGCACTCCATTCTATGTATGACTGGAGCACTGCCGATGTTGTTGAACTGAAATATTTCAATAGCAGCGAGCAAACATTTCTCCCACTAACTTGCGACGAGCATTTGGAATTGCTATTTAGTTTGAATGCTGATAGACATTTCGGTAAAATCCGTATCGAGGTGCTTCAGCAATGCAAAGAATGAGACAAGGGGAAGAGTGTGCATTCATCATCTGTCTCTTATAATAGCGAGCACCCCGGCCTCCTTGTAGGTCGAGACCAAGTAAAACTAGTGGTTCTGAAAGCCACAACATGCCTGCTGCCGTTAGTGCTGCCGCGGAGCTTGACAAGGAAATGCCCGGACTTGATGGTGAGGATGAGATGATGTACCCTGAACTGGTAGATACATTCAGTCAACAGGAAATGGAAGATGAATGTCTAAGGAGCTCAGTAGTCATGCTAGATTTTATGACATTGACAATGAAGAGAGGGATGAGAACATTGACAGCTTAGTTTTAGATAAATACGATGGTGAAGACATGCCAACAATTGAGTTGAGCAGGGAATATCATCAGCTTACTCCAGGAACCATATTAGAATCAATGGTGGACTATCGTAATGCAATGACTACATATTGCATCTCACTGAAAATAATTATGTGATTGATAGGAGTGAGCCAACAAGGTTCACTGTTCATTGCCCATATGATAGGTGTAGGTGGAGGCTGCATGCATCCCGTATGGGAAAGAGTGAATTGATTCAGGCATTACACCTCATTGCGGATTTTAGTTTATTGATCCATTATATTTTCAGATCATTGTGTAATGTTCTTTAATTGTACTTTATTTTGTTTTAGATAAAACAAAACCCACACCAGCACACTTGTCCACCTAGAGAGGGAGGGGAAAGACCAAAACAAAGCTAGCAAAGACTAGGTTGGTGACAGATGCAATCTTGGATTGGCTGAGAGAAACAACAACATTTGGTCCAACAACACTCCATGGGAAGCTTTTTGAGAAGTACAAAATTGATATACCTTACATGAGGTTTTTTTTCATGGTACAGGAATGGCTCTTGATAGGATAAATGGTCCATGGAATGAGAGTTTTCAGTTGCTTTACACTTATAAAGCTAAAGTGGAGATGGCTAGTTCAGGGAGTATTGTAGAGATTGACAAGCATACAGTTTCATACAAAATAAGAGAGAAGTCATTTGAGAAGGAGGGCTTTTGTTTGTTTCAAGGCTTGCTGGCAGGGGTTTCTGGATGGTTGCAGGCCCTATTTGGTCGTCGACGCAACTGCTTTGAATGGAAGATGGAGAGCACAGCAAGTAGCAGCTTCTGCAGTTGATGGACACAACTGGCTATTCCCAATTGCATTTGGTGTGTTGGAGGCAGAGTCCGAGGAAAGTTGGGTCTGGTTTCTGCAGCAGTTGCGCAACATTATAGGTACACCCCCAGGATTAGCTATACACAGAGATGCTTGCAAGGTTTTAGAGACTGTAGTAGGAATTGTATTCCCTGGAGCAAAGCATAGGGAATGTATGCGACACATAGCGCAGAATTTCAAAAAGAAATTCAGAGGTAAAGCTTATGATGAGAACCTATGGCTAGCATCATACACATGCAGCTTGAGGAAGCATGATCACCATTTGAGAGTGTTCTGTGCTCACAATCCTAAGGTGAAGGAGTACATGGAAGCACATCATGGAATGGTGTGGTCAAGAAGCAAATTCAATGAAATCTGCAAAGTAGACTATGTGACCAGTAACCTCGCAAAGTGCTTCAATGCAAAGGTCAAGTTAGTGAAAGGGCTATTGTTGTGTCAAGCATTTGATAAGATAAGGCAGATGACCATGATAAAGATGTCTCTTCGTAAAAGAATTGCAGAAACACAAAACATTGGCCATGTTATGCTCCCATCTCTGATTAAGGCATTGCATGCCAAGGCAAGAGGACTGAAGATGAAATGCATTCGAACATCGACATACGAGGCTGAGGTAACATATACTGACACTAAAAATAGGGAATGGAGGTATCTAGTGAACCTAGTAACTAGGGAATGCAGCTGTAGGCAATGGCAGGTCCGTGCGAAGCCATGCAAAATGCCCTACATCTCATGACTATTATCGGGGGTGAAGATGGTGAAGTTAATCAGTGTTGCTCTGAATATTTCTCTGCTGCCAAATTTCAGCCTGCGTATGCTGACAAAGTACCTGCACTCTTGGGAAAATACCAATGGAATAGAGTAGATCCAGGGTTCAAACTATATGCTCCTGTACTTACTAGACCACGAGGAAGACCAAGGAAGAACATATAAGAGCACGTGAAGAGGGTCGTGTAAAAATACAGCGTAAGTGCAAAATATGTGGAACTCTAGGGCACATTGCTAGGCTTTGTACCAATTCAGTGGATGCATCATTTGGAGAAAAGGAACACTGGGTAGCAGCAAATGCAAAGCCAAATGCAGCAGCAGAGGAGATACACCAGCGTCTTGGTATGTGTGCAGCCTTCCCTTTTTTGTATGCATTTGTTCTCTTTTTATCGATGGTTTATCCCTAATCTTATTTCTGTTTGAGCCAGCTCTAGGATAGGTCCAGATAAAGGAAATAAAAGGCCTAGAGAGGAAGAAACTTCCGTTGAACCATCATCTGATGCAGAATTTGAATTCATGGCTTATGATGGTTCTGAAGCTATAAGAGAGGAGCAAGACATGGTTCCTGTCGTTCCTTTGAATATTATGGAACCAACAGATGACCGTCAACTGCTCATCAAGTGTTCGGGAAACCATGAGCAGCTATCCCAAGTGAAGATCAAAATGAAGAAGACAAAGCCGCAGAATATCCCATCTAGAGAAACCAGTAGGAAGACAGTTAAGCCATCTTCGAACACAAGGAGCAAGTCAAATATTTGAATTAGATCTTTGAACTACTATGAAAACTTGTAAGGTGTAGTAATACAAAATGATATTTGTACTTTGATGTCAAATTTGTGGTAGAATTCAAATTTGAGGCAAATTTTGAATTTAAGGCAAATTTCAAATTTGAACCAACATTTAAAGTCCATTGCTCTGTGTGTGATGTTGCAATGTTTTCTGAACTACCATACATTTGCTCCAAAATGAGATCCTAAGCTCCAAATGAGCTCTGAAGCTCCAAATGCTCAAAATGATCTCGGAAGCCCCAAAGGCTAAAAATGGGTTGCGAAGCTAGGGTAAATAGCCCCATTTGTAATCAATTTTTTTTCACCTTCTCTAAATGAGCCAAATAATTTTTATTAAGACCTATTGTTCTATATAATGTCCATCTGAAGTCTCACGATTTATTGAATTAATGTCCATTTCTTGATTTTTTTAATTAGTTATGCTTTTGTAGAAACCATTAGAAAACACGTTTAAAATATGAAAATGAAAAAGTAAGTTCAAATCCTTCTTAGTCACTCCATAATGAAGCGTTTATGATTTTTTTTGATTTTTTAATTCAAAACCCTAAACCCCTCTCGCTTGCGCCTTCAACTCTCTGCAACATTGTTCGAGGTAGCTAAGTTTTGTGAGGGTTTTTTCATAAAACTAACGACATACCAAGTTTATATTTTTTTATCGACAGTATATCACTTGAAATGACTATGTGCCCCGGTTTTGTATTTTTTCGATTTTTTTGAATTAGTTATGCTCATTTGAATGTTGGTGAAACCCTACAAAACCCCGTTGACCATCTCCAAACCCCTCCAAACCCTAGCACCGAACTGCAGCTGTTCGATCATACCCTAGTGTCAAACTAGATCTGTCAGATATGGTTTTCTAGAAGGACTGGCGAGTTGATCTATGAGAGCCTGGTCTCAGCGATGTGATTGGCCACATATGACTAGGCAATCCATAAGAGGCTGGCGACTAGGCCATGTGGAGGCAATCACAATGACATCTGGGGCATGTTTCAGACAGCGTCCTCCCCCTCCTCTACTCCCGCTCTTGTCCCCCTCCTCTGCTCCAGCTCATGTCCCCATCCTTTCCCCTTCCATTTTACTCGTCGCCTCTCATCACCGATGTGTCGTAGATCTCCTGTAGCCACTCAAGGACGGCATGGTTTCATGGGGCGATGGCGAGGAATCCTCCACCGACCCGAACTCCCTTGGCACCAATGTAAGTGTTGCATTCTCGTCAATCTACGGTTAGGGTTCATATCGATTTGGGGATTTTTGATTTCAGCACTGATTTCCGTTTATTTACTAGGGAAACCTTATTTACTATGGATATTTGTATTGTTAGGGTCCAAATATTGTGTACGATTCTGATTATAGCAGATTAGCCGATGATGGAGATAAGCCTATCCGTTGTAAATGCAATTGTGTGCCCTCCAAATTTGTTGCTTTTGAAGGATGTTGGACTGGCAGGAGGTTCTTGGCCTGTTCATGGGAGGTCTGTGAACTTATTTACAGTCATTCAAATTAGGTCTTTGCTGTGTAATTTCCTAATAGATTCTGCTCTGTCATATATATTGTAGTTTGGAGACAAATGTGACTTTGTGCAATGGATTTATCCTGTGTGGCCAAGTCCACTGATTAAATCCTTGTCGAAGCTATGGGAAATGTACACTGAAGTGAGAGATGGTAGAGTTCGTGATGCCTTAAACAATGTTGAAACAAGGTTTAAGTTCACAGATGAGATTGAGAAGCTTTACTGTGACCTGAGGAATGCCCAAGATGAGCTTAAGCAAATGGTTGAGGAAAATATGGTGACACTAGCCCTGAAGGCCAAAGCTAAAGAAGCTCTGGTTGATGCAGGAGCTGAATTGGAGGAGAAGAACCTTGATGTATCAACTACCAGCATGCACATGTTTTTGTTGGTGAAAGTAGAGAAGGAAAGGGATCAGTTCAAGGAACATAAGAAGAGGCTGGAGTACATGATTGAAGATCTGCTGAAACATAAAGAAGGGTTCGGTGCAAAGATCAGGAAGATAAAATATACATGTGATGAGTAGAATCTTTGTTATTGGGCAAAGATCATTTATGTGTTGAACTATATTAGGTTTCTTCATTTATCGGATGTAATGGTTATTTATGATTATGTTTTCATCATTATGTGTTGAATTATGAGAGTTGCTTTGATAAGAACTCTTTATATGTGTGTTAAATTCTGCCAATTGTATGTGGGGGCCATGGCTAGCTAGCTCACGAGTATACTATTGGATTGACTCATCTTCATGTAAAAATATGAAGATTAATTCAATAAATAGTGAGACTTCAAATGGACACCATCACATTTTTTTAACCTTTTTGACCTAATATATTTTGCCCAATAATAGTAGCGAGATATGTCCCAATGAGATTATTTCAATAATAGTGAGAATTCAATAAATATTTTGGTTCAATAAATAGTGAGAATTCAATTTTTTATAACTATGAGAATTCAATAAATAGTTTGGCTAACTATATTTGGCCCAATAATAGTGAGATATGGCTCAATGAGTATACTATATAGCCATGTATAAACCCCACAAATTCAGCATTGCAAGCGGCTCTTCTTTTCTTGCTTTGTTTTGATGATATATATGGCCAAAATTAAATCCAAACTTTGTTCCACGCCATATCATTTTTTATTTTTTATACAGATTAGCCGATCCAGGAGGAGGCACGCGCGGCTGTGGGCTCTCGTGGCTGGCACACCCCCACCAGTATTTATTCGTGAAAATAAAATTATTAGTCGTGCCAAAACTTGGGACAAATTAATATAACGACACAAAAAATTAATATAAGCCCTTAATATAACACTCATAACATATAGCACACATATAGATATATAACACGCGACATAACACATACACAACATTAATATAATTAAGGGTAGGTAGATTAAAGTTCACACGGTACACACGATTAAACAAAGCACAATATATAAGGTGGATAATAAAACCCTAGCTAGCTAAAACTATATAGCTAGCTAGGTCAGCTAGGGAAATAGAACATGAAATCCGCGTCTTCACCAGCTGCTTCATCACCGTCTTCCCCATCATCTTCCACCTGGGCCTTCACCGTTGGCATCTTCACTCTGCGTGCTCCTACTCGCCTAGATAATAGGGGAGAGTGTGCATGCGGTCTTTGGCGGGGAAGATGCTCTCGACGTCAGTGAAGATGTTGTAGGTCATGAATGTGATGAACTCGCAACCACACCAAAACACCTTCCCAAGGAGGTAGTAGGCGTAGAAGCAATTAGTGAACTGGTCAAGGAGCGCAGTCGGCGGTGAGCTGGCATTGGGACGCATCCCCTCGAGGAAGAACATGACCGGCGAGCCTGCAGGGAGGTGGGAAAAGCCAGCACGGAGGAACCACTCAGCCAACTCCCTAGCACCCCGCCACCTTGAGATCGCCCACACGCGAAGTATGGTCTCGACAACGACGCCAGCGGGGTAACACCGCTCCAGCATGGTTGGTAGCAGGAGGAAAGTGGACCCATAGTACTGCATCTTCGATTGGATCTTGCTTTGTCTAATTTGGTGAAGAGAAGAGAAGGGCAGCGCAGATGGAAGAGTGTGTTAGAAGAGGTACACGCGGCGGGGTGGTTTAAATAGCCGTGTTGCTACACTAAAATGAGGCACGTTGATATGTACGCATGCATGCCCTTGCCCTTCACCTGCAAGTAATGCGCGTGCGTGGGGGCGCGTCGTTAGTAATGCCCTTGCTTTAGGGGTTCACACTTCGACCGGTATGCAAGGGCATGGCCAGTGAGCTGCTCCCCTAAGTTAATGCAACAAAGCTAAGTCGACTGATCAGCAGCTGTGTGTGGAGGTGGCATGGCCAACAACTGTCTTCGATGGCGCTGTGGCCAGTAGTTCTCTGTACCGGCACGTGGCCAGCAACTGTCTTCATTGGTGTCGGTGTCAAAACCGGCAGATCTCGGGGTTGGGGGTCCCGAGCTGTGGATTCTCGGATCAGTGGTAACAGGAATGAAGGAGACAATATTTTACTAGGTGCAGGCCCTCATGATGGAGGTAAAACCCTGCATCCTACTCTTGTTTATATTGATGGAGTATCAAGTACAGAGTTGATCTACCTTGAAATCATATGTCGTGGTCTAAAACCTGAGGGTATGATTAATAATGTCATAATGATCTATGGACTAACCTGGCCTCGGCTTATATAATGTACTAGAGGCCTAGGATAACAAGAGTCCTAGTCGAATACGTTGGTGGAGAGGAGTCCTTGTCTTGATCATCAAGTCTTGTGGAATATTCCTTGTATACGGCATGGGCTGCCCGATGTGGCCCATGAGTAAACCGCCATGGGGGTCCTCGGCCCGATCCACCTGGTCGGGAAATGACGTGGTGAGTACCCCCTAGTCTAGGACACCGTCAATAGCCCCCTGAACTAGTCTTCAAGTTGGGGACGCTCCTCGATTCTTCCAAACTGCTCTTCATCTTCGGTAGTCGGTCTTGAAAACTGGTTCAACAAATCTTCCCATCTTCGATCTTGAGGATCGCCGAAGTGAGTCCGAACAGTTTACACGTCGGGTATCCGAGCAGCCCCTTAAATCTTTGGCCTTTATCAATGCCTTGATATTTTTACGCCACACCTCGGGTTTGAAGTGCTTCCTATGCGGCGGTGTACCTGACGGTGTCCTGGACTAGGGGGTACTCACCACATCGTCTCCGGATCAGTTGGATTGGGCCGAGGACCCCCATGGCCGTTTACTCATGGGCCAGTTCGGACAGCCGAAGACATATACGAGGAAGATTCCACAAGACTTGGTGATCAAGACAAGGACTCCTCTCCATCGACGTATTCGACTAGGACTCTTATTATCCTAGGCCTCTGGTATGTTATATAAACCGAGGCCAGGCTAGTCGATAGATCATTATGACATTATTCATCATACCCTCAGGTTTTAGACCACAACATATGATCTCGAGGTAGATCAACTCTGTACTTGATACTCCATCAATACAAACAAGAGCAGGACATAGGGTTTTACCTCCATCAAGAGGGCCCGAACCTGGGTAACATCGTGTCCCCTATTTCCTGTTACCCATGGATCCATGATACACAGTTTGGGACCCCCTACTCGAGATCTACCGGGTTTTACAGCGAAAATGTGTGTTCATTGAGAGTTCCGCTGTGTGATCAGTAAAGGATCAATGGCTCGCCCGCAGGTCAACTATGATGCCGGCATCTTCGTCGCCGGCTTGACTGGTCACCTTGGCTCGACCGAGGACCGCGCTCCATATCCGATCGTCATGTTCGGACGAGGGCCTTCATCAACATAAATTCCCATCTCTATCAGGATCATGGAGGAATCATCCATGGAGCTCGGGGGCTCAACGTCAACAGTGCCCTCGGGCGACCGTGCTGTTTTTTCGAACAGCAAATTGTATTCGTTGGCAGCACCTGTTCGAGAATCTCTTTGATGATCCCTTTGATGTAATTGTGCGGAATTGAGTCTACAATAACCATGCAAAATTTCGTCGAGTTCCGATGGAGGAATCTCCATCAATTTACGATATACCGGAACCCTGCTAAATCAGGACGGGAATCTGGATGAGTTTAGGGCGTGGTCTACAGCACCTAGCTTGGACATCCTTTGGAAGATCCAACCGTTGATCAGCTGCGGAATTCCTATATCTAACACCCCTCAAAATTCCAGCTCAATCTGACCGTCCAAATCCGAGAACCTTCCAATTAGTGCATCACTTTTCGGGTCTGTTTCCTGCGCGAATACGGATCCGACCAGAATTCATATTTCTTTATGAACATGATATGGGACAACCTTCTTAAAGGAATTTTCTCCTACGGTATTGTGCATTTTTTTAAACATGTGCCCATAAAATTTTAAGCCTCCTCTAAGGTAATCTTCATTATCATGCTGGTGCCAAACTAGTCCGGCAATATTGCTCAACGGTTGCCGACCTGCGCTAGACACGTCGTCACCTTTTGAGCCGAGCTCAACTTCTTCGGATCATCATATCGGCGAGCGAACAAGAGTTTGGAATCAACAAGGATAAATCATCACCAACATCGCCACCCCACGGATTACACAGAGCGGGCACACAGGCATCCCCGCATGGTCACTTCATCAAACCGGCATTGACCGCGTCACAAGTTACGACCTGCATCGGCATGGCCGTACTGTTGCTTCTTCAAGCCGATGTCCATCATGCCAAACTGCTTCAACACCTCAGCCAACACGGCAGCTGCAATGTCTCCTTACCGATCTGCTCCGTCTCCTTGGCTAGACCGATGGCTTCACCATCTCTTCATCAACTTACTTCGGAGACTTCGGCATCACCAGCTTCATCACATTAGCTGGACCACGGGATTTTCCTTGGCGAGCCAACCTTTGCCAGCATCGCCATGCCACCGCTTCATCACCCATCAGGCGATGGGTGTGCGGATCGAGTCCCATGTTTGGGAGTAACCTTTCTCCAGATTGCTACAACAGATAAACCAGGTGCTATTAATCCTAGTATTTTTTTCTTGCTTGGGTTTATTTTTCCCAAGGAATTATTACTCCGGTTTGTTTCAACATCTATACACAGGTCTATCAAATGGTGGCCGCATTAACAACGGTGGCGTAGTGGTTCGGTCAATTTCCATATACAGTTCGGCGAATGCCGCATTCGGAACTCACACCAGCCTGCTAATTCGGGCTTGGCCACGCCTTCACCGCGTCACGCCGACGCCCTGCATCGACATGACTTCGGCGCCAGGCCACATCTCTTTCAATAAATTATTTTTTGCAAAAAGCAATTATCCTTTTTGGCCGCACTATTTTATGTGTGTAGGTGATCGACTTCGACTGCGTCACGGGGTCTCTTCGGCAAGCCGACGCCGTCGTCCCAATCGGTGTAAATCGGCTCGCGTGATCACCTCGTTGGTCATGTTGCCATACCGACGTGTTCGGTTGCCTCGGGGACTTCGGCATCGCCAAGAGAGCTCTACCTCATCGAGTGTTCGACGCACGGTCCATATTTATTTTATTAGTCACTTTGCGTAAATTATTATTATGCAAGAATTTTTTATTATTCCTATTATCTCTGGCTTGCACTATTTTCTATGCACATGTAGATAATCCGGGCCAGCCAACGCTGTCACCTCGGCGTACCGACGTACCACGTCACCTCGGCTGACCGGGGGCTTCGTCATCACTTGATTAACACATGCTGGGGGCTTCGGCATCACACTGCTGGCCTGCTCCGTCGCCGCGGTCGGACTGGGGTTTTCACCTCGCCCATCGACTATGCTGTGTCACCACTTAATCAAGCCGAGCTCTTTATTCAGACATCTCGGGACTGGCTTGGGGGCTGGGATCTCGTCCCACCACAATCTCGGCTTGCGTCTTCAACATCGAGCACATTAACCGGCTAAGTCGCTTTCATGCTCAAAAACTTTCAGTTTTAAATTTTGTTCGGTTCGACCAAGCATTATATTTTTTGGAAAAAAGTTGTTTGTGACAAAATTCCTTATCCAACCTTTGTTTGTGACACACAAATTCAAATACCCCGTTTATTTAGGGGCTTCCTTTATGAAGCCTTTCCTCTTGCATATGATTATACTTGTACAGCTTCGTTCCTTGTTCGTGTATTACGCCACAGTATGCACCATGTTGACTTAAGTGTTTCGCAAGCTGGGTTTCCTAGCTCCTGTGCTTACCCCTACGTTCCCGATTGTTCGGCTAGGGAGTAAAGGGAGCACCTCTGCGATTGTTACTACTGGGTCATCCGAGTTAGTACCTCAGACTGGGTGAAGCTGAAAGCTAGCGCTCTTATTGTTTTCAATTATGGTCGGCACACAACAGAACTCATGAGTACAAAATATCTATTGCACAAGTCTCATAGTAACAATGAGCAACCGAAGAAAGGTATCAGTGGAGGTACTATTTTCTTTGAAGATGCTTCTTACACTTCGTTAGTAATATAGCATAAGTTCCCTGAGCGCGCTTTGTCTGTTATAGCCTTATGGCATGATTGACTGGTCATCGGAAACATTGTTGATACTCTTGACAGGTGGAGGGAGAAGCCGACGGTCGGTTAAGACGCGTTTAAAGTTCGGGTGAACATGGATATGATATAAGTACTTCGGTACATACAATCATTATACATAAAATTCTTTTACCCAAGTCACTTGGGGGCTCTTAAAATTTATATGAGTTGTTTTATAGTAAATGTGTTTTCTTCTTGGTCGTTGCAAAGTCTTTTTCTACCGCTCCTTTTTCGACTTGAGTGTATGGTCAATAGCCGGGTGGCATGTCTTCTCTTTAAAAGCCACTCGAGTTTAATTTGCTAAACTAACCTCAGAGAAGTACTCCGCCTTTGGGTTAATGTGCTTGAAGCCGTAGGCTGACCCGCGTGAAGTCTTGAGACTGGGTGGGTCATGTTAAAGCACGACACAAGCACATTTTTTTTCAATTTTTGGATTGGCACTGAACACTTGATCTTGTTCGAACGTCAAGTTTATACTGGCGTTTTTTCGTTTTCCAAGCTTATGGCACTATTAAACTATTTGTCTGTTTTCAGCATAAGTCTCGCAGTGCAACGCCAGACACCTTTAGAGATTCGGCAAAAACATTCTTGGATATTGCTATATATGCATCGGTTTCGAATTGTGTCTTCGGTCAATAGTTGGGTTACCCGGCTCTTGTGCTTGCCTCCTACGTTCCGCTTTGTTCGGCTAGGTGCGCAAAGGGAGAACCACTGCGATTGTGCTTCCAGCTAGCATGGTTAAGCGCCTCAGTGGAGAAAGCCGAAAACTGACTGTCACAATAAGCGCAAACTAGTCAGCGATCTGATGATTGTGTTAAACTATAAGATCAATAGAGGTCACCGCATGTTAAATGACAGGCCATTCATAACATTGGCTGAAGTGTTTACGACTTGACCTCGACTGTCGCCGAACACTATCGGGGGCTAGTAACTGGCCTCCCAAACTAAATCCTCAATATTTTGCTCTTACATTAGAGCTGAGGTTTCATGATCATGCTTAGCATGACAACCCAAAGAAAGGAACTGATAGCGGGACTAATTTCTTTGGAAGACATTTCTTATGTTAAACAGTAATATAACATATCTCTCTGCATACCTTTGTTTATAAAACTGTATGGCTAGATTGCCTTGTTTTTCGTAAATCTTTGCCCTCATAAAGGCTTTATAAAGTAGGAAAACACTCCTCGGCTACTGGCCGAAGAGGTTGAAGCCGATGGTCGGTCAACAAAGTTTTGTACAATGCGGATCCGAGCATTAATGATGTAAAGTACTTGGATACATAGAATCATTACACATAATTTGTGATTTTACTATGGATATCGATCCTTAATTCGGCCACACGTGCCCGCATTAAGGCTCGGGGGCTACTGGGCTTCGGGCTTATCATTTACTAATATTTAAAGGGCACATCGATCCCTTGATCTGGTATTGCCACCCGACCAGTGTCTCGAGGGCTACTGCATTGGCAATCCAGTGCAGAAAATTTAAGTGTAATATAGTTTTCGAGGAGATTATGATCCTCAGGTTGGTCGGCCGCACCCAACCTGAGTCTCGAGGACTCTGCACACTGCTTTTTATGTCCCGAAGTATTCTGCCGAGCTAGGAGTTGATCCTTAGACCAATTTTACAAATCAACCTGAGTCTCAGCGGCTACTGGGATCAGCGGTCTTATGTCATCCTTCAGGTGCATCTCGGGTTTTAGACCGATACACACCTTGAGGGCTACTGGCTATATATCTCGGCAGATAATAAATTGCACCAATCAAAAATATTGACAAAAAATCGGCCCACAGTCGGGGTGCTGCACCACCTCGGAAGCAGTCCGACATAAAGCTCAGGTGCGAGTGGCTGGCTCCATAGAGGGCATTTCCGGCATTAAGCTCGACTAAACTCCTTCAACTTTTTTGTACCAAGGTGATTTATGACACCTCGGATATAGTCCGGTGTTGGAGCCCGGATACAGTCCGACGTTGGAGCACGGATACATTCCAGCGTTGGAGCTCGGAAAGCGGTCTGGTGTTGGTGCTCGGCTGCAAAAGATACCTCGAATGCAGTCCAGCGTTGGAGCTCGGACGCAAGAGGACGCTGCCGCCCGGGAACAACTTCAAACCCGAGGTGTAGCATAAAAATAACAAGGCATTGATAAAGGCCAAAGACTTAAAGGGCTCCTCGGATACCCAACGTGTGAGATCTTCAGATTTAGCTCGGCAATCCTCAAGATAGAAGATGGGAAGATTTGTTGAACCAGTTTTCAAGACCGACGACCGAAGACGAAGAACAGTTCGGAAGAACCGAGAAGTGTCCCGAACTTGAAGACCGATTCAGGGGGCTACTGACGGTGTCCTGGACTAGGGGGTACTCACCACATCGTCTCCCGATCAGTTGGATTGGGCTGAGGACCCCCATGGCCGTTTACTCATGGGCCAGTTCGGACTGCCAAAGACATATACGAGGAAGATTCCACAAGACTTGGTGATCAAGACAAGGACTCCTCTCCATCGACGTATTCGACTAGGACTCTTGTTATCCTAGGCCTCTGGTATGTTATATAAGCCGAGGCCAGGCTAGTCGATAGATCATTATGACATTATTCATCATACCCTCAGGTTTTAGACCACAACATATGATCTTGAGGTAGATCAACTTTGTACTTGATACTCCACCAATATAAACAAGAGCAGGACGTAGGGTTTTAACTCCATCAAGAGGGCCTGAACATGGGTAAACATCGTGTCCCCTGTTTCCTGTTACCCATCGATCCATGATACACAGCTTGGGACCCCCTACTCGAGATTTGCTGGTTTTGACACCGACAGTACCCAAGCTCCAACGCCGGACTGTAGCCGATCTGTCTTTTTGCAGCCGAGCTCCAACACTATTTGGCATTCAAGGCATCCTCTTGCGGCCGAGCTCCAACGCCGAACTAAATCCGAGGCGTCTTTTTACAGCCGAGCTCCAACGATGGTCGGCATACGAGGTATCATAGACTACCTTGGCCTCTAGAAATTTGAATGAGTTCATCCGAGCTTAAATGCCGGAGTAGTATTCTATGGAACGAGCCATTCGAATCCGAGCTTTATGCCGGACCGCTTTCAAGCTCCAACACCGGACTGCATCCGAGCTCTAACGATGGTCAGCGTCCGAGGTGTCATGAACTACCTTGGTCTTTTAAAAGATTGAACAAATTCAGCTGAGCTTAATGCCTGAAATGCCCTCTATGGAGCCAGCCTCTGGCGGCTGAGCTTTATGCCGGACTGCTTCTGAGGTGGTGCACCACCCCGACTGCGGGCTAATTTTTTGTGAATATTTTCGATTGGTGCCATTTATTCTCTGCCGAGATATATAGCCAGTAGCCCTCAAGGTGTGTGTCGGCCTAAAATCCGAGATGCACTTTAGAGGAGATAGTGATCGGCGGATGGGCCCTTGAGAGAGGGTTTTGAGAAGTTGATGTAACATATTAGCTTAACGCCGGATAAGTCCCAGATGGTACCTATTATTGTCCGAGGACGCGTTTGCCCATAGTTCGATCAAGCCAAACACTGAGCACTTTGAATTTTCTGCATTGAATAGGAAATGCAGTAGCTCCCGAGACACTGGTCGGGTGGCAATGCCAGATCAGGGGATCGATGTGCCCCTTTAATATTTGTAACTAATAAGCGCGAAGCCCAGTAGCCCCTGAGCCTTAATGTGGGCACGGGTGGCCGAATTAAGGATCGGTATCCGTTTGACAGAAAATTTTGTTGTGTTTAACACAAACTGCTCGGAAAGAGATTAAAGATCTCATAAAGGAGTTAGAGCTAACGAAAGCTGAGCTCGCCAAGTTCGGCCTTAAGGGGCTTAATAGATATGAAATCAATGCCAATAGAAAACTATGAGAGCGTTATGTCAGCTACTCAGTTGTCTCAAAGAGAATGTGTCATTGACTCTTTAAAAGATTGGCAGCGGAAAAATTGATTTTTGCTCACAATTTATGTGTAATGATTCTATGTACCCAAGTACTTTACATCATTAATGCTCAGATCCGCGTTGTACAAAACTTTGTTGACTGACCATCGGCTTCAACTTCCTCAGCCAGTAGCCAAGGAGTGTTTGTCCCACTTTTTAAAGCCTTTATGAGGGCAAAGATTTATGGAAAACAAGGCAATCCGGCCATACAGTTTTATAAAAAAAGGTATGCGGAGAGATATGTTATATGAAGAAACATCTTCCAAAGAAAATAGTTCTGCTATCGGTTCCTTTCTTTGTGGTGCCATGCTGATCATGATTGTGAAACCTCAGCTCTGATCAATGCGGGAGGAAAATATTGAGGATTTAGTTTGGGGAATGTTCCCGAACCATGTGGTCTTCAGTGCACCTGAATTTTCACTTCCATCGTTGCCGACCAATTATATCCTTTAAGTTGGCTAGCTTTCGGCTTCACCCAACCTGAGGTACTAACTCGGATGACCCGATAGTAACAATCACAGAGGTGCTCCCTTTACCGCTTAGCCGAACTATCGGGAATGTAGGGTAAGCATAGGAGCCAGGCAACCTAGCTTGGCCAAAATCTTAAGTCAAATTGATGCATATTTATGGCTTTATAACAATAATTATGGAAGGCAGCACTTGTGTAATGAATACAAACACTGATGATATATGTTTATTTTGACTATGTTGCGACCATTTATCATTTCAAAGTGGCCCATCATCAGCTTTACCCCTTTGTAGATGCTACGCAGGGTGTTTCCGCAACAACAAGGCAACCCTTCGCCGACGTCTCGGTGCCCGGAGGCGGTTGTGCCAGCAGAAACAAGGCAATCAGATATGCGGGCTTTATAACTTTCACTTAGTCATAGGAGCTTAAAGTTGGGAGGATAGTTCTAGCCCCCAGTTAGTGTTCGAGGTCAAGCCGTAAACACTTCGGCCAATGTTATGAACGGACCATCATTTAACACGGGGTGACCTCTATCGATCTTATACTTTAATACAGTCATCGGATCGCTAACCAGTTTACGCTTATTGTGACAGTCAGTTTTCGGCTTTCTCCACTGAGGCGCTTAACCATGCTAGCTGGAAGCACAATCGTAGTGGTTCTCCCTTTGCACACCTAGCCGAACAAAGCGGAACGTAGGAGGCAAGCATAGGAGCCGGGAAAACCAACTATTGACTGAAGACACAATTCGAAACTGATGCATATAAAGCAATCCGAGAACATTTTGCCGAGGACTCCTCGAAATACCTTGGCTTTTGGTGGGTTCGGCTCAAGTTGCAGCCCCCCATAGATATTGTCGATGCTTAAAAAGTGTTCGGCGGTGTACTTCGGGATTTATGCTTGGACCCAACACCGAGGTGCAGGTCGACAGGAAAAATGCTGAACTATGGGTCGAAAAAGATTTCCCAAGCTGGATTATTATGCAGGGTACCTCGATCAAGAGGGTGTCCTGCCTCATAAAAGAAAAACACATAAATAGGTCAAAAAGTGCCATAAGCTTAAAACTTTACGCCCGAACTAAATCAATTTTTTGTGCCAATCCGAAAATTGGTCCTAAAACTAGTTTGTGCTTCCATCATGCTTTAACATGACACATCCGATCTCAAGACTTCAAGTGGTTCAGCCTTTGGATTCAACCTCCTATCCCTAAGGTGGAGTGCTTCTTAGGCGAGTTTAGCAAACTAAACTCGAGCAGCTTTAGAGAGAAACCAGGCTATCCGGCTATTAACCACATACTCGAGTCGAGGAAGGAGTGATGGAAAAAGACTTTGCAACGAACAAGAATAAAACACATTTATTATATAACGACTCATATAAATTTTAAGAGCCCCCGGTTGACATGGGTAAAGGGAGTTTCTTTTAACAAACAACTCATGTGAGCATGGTCGAACCGAACACAAATAAAAAATTTAAAAACTTTGAGCATGAAAGCGACTTAGCTTACTAATGTATTCGGATTTGATGACGCGGGTCAAGCTTGCAGCGGGTCGAGGTCCTAGCCCCCAAGCCAATCCCGAGGTGTCCGAGCGAAGAGCTCGGCTTGATGAAGTCGCGATGCCGCATGGTCGATGTGACGAGCTGAAGCCCCTGGTCCAGCTGGTATTCTTGATGAGGTCTGAGCTTGTGCCGGGACGAAGACGTAGTCCGCAGCCTAACCAAGGTACAAGCCCCCAAGCCCGAGGTGGCCGAGCCAGGAGCTCGGCTTGATGAGGTGGTGATGCCACATAGTGAATGTGGTGAGGCGAAGCCCCCGGTCCAGCCGAGGTGACGGGGCAGGTCGATAACGTGACGTTTGCAGCACCATGCTAGCCGAGGTGTCGAAGCAGGTCGGCATGGTGGACATCGGCTTGGTTGGCCGGATTAGTATCTGGGATTTCTTCGGAGTCGTCCTCCGGTACGATGGTGCGAGGGGCGAGCCCGGCCAGGGTTGACTCCTGGCACTACTAGGAAAAGGGCTATAGATGGAATTGACACTAATGGCGCACCAGACATGTGGTGCGCCATTACTATATACTAATGGCGCACCATGTGTTGGTGCGTCATTAGTGTGCAAATACTAATGGCGCACCACGTCCACGGTGCGCCATTAGTAACTTTTTTTTATTCTTTCAAAACTACTAATGGCGCACCGTGGGAGTGGTCCGCCATTACTAGTTGAACTAGTAATGGCGCACCACATCCACGGTGCGCCATTAGTCAAAAAAATTATTTTTTTTTTCAAAACTACTAATGGCGCACCGTGGGAGTGGTGCGCCATTACTAGTTGAACTAGTAATGGCGCACCATGCCATGGTGCACCATTAGTAACTTGGCCCAAACATTCGCCCGAATGCACCCCCCACCCCCCCCTCGTGGACCGCCTTTTCAGTTTCAAAAAAAATAAAAGAAAATG
>NC_057797.1:218271582-218272304 GCF_018294505.1 Triticum aestivum
GATAGAAATGTCAAAAAAAAAGAAAATAAGATTCCCATGTGATATGTGGTCTAGTTTTTAGCAAAATTTACAAACATGAATTTTTGACTTTTTTGCAAAATCTCTCGAGAATTTGTAAAAATGGGTATAACTTTTGCGTACGAACTTGGATGAAAAAGTTTTTTATATGAAAAATCATCTACTCAAAAAGTTACATCCAAATTTAATGGGGGTAACCCCGTTAAACATTTTCAAAATCCTCAAAAACCTAACAAAAAAAAGATACGAGGCTTTTAAGATCTGGAGAGGCAAAAAAATTCAAAAAAATTCAAACTTACTAATGGCGCACCTGCCCATGGTGTGCCATTAGTATCTTCCCGCCTTCAAAATTCAAAATAAGTCAAAAAAATAAAAAAAGTTACAAATGGCGCACCTGCCCGTGGTGCGCCATTAGTATCTTCCCGCCTTCAAAATTCAAAATAAATCAAAAAAATAAAAATAAAAGTTAGTAATGGCGCACCTGCCCACGGTGCGCCATTACTATGTCGTATATATGGCTGGGCGCACCTCCTCCACTCCACCTCTCCTCCACTCCATCTCCTCCTCTCCTCCACTCCATCTCCTCCTCTCATCAAGTCCATCTTCCCTTCTCTCCTCCACCATACTACCCTCCTCCTCTCCGGCGACCTCCTCCTCCTCCTCTCCGGCGACCTCCTCCTCCTCTCCGGCAACCTCCTCCTCCT
>NC_057797.1:218272476-218497095 GCF_018294505.1 Triticum aestivum
TTCTCCCTCCTCTCCTCTCCTCTCCTCCCCTCCCCTCACGGTTTCTCCTCCCTCCTCTCCGGTGAGCTCCTCCTCCCTCCTCTCCTCCCATTCCCTCATGGTTTCTCCTTCCTCCTCTCTAATGCTTCGGTGAACTCCTCTCCGGCGACCTCCTCCTCCTCTCCGGCGATGTAGGCGAGCGCCTCTCTGGTGACCTCCTCCTCCTCCTCTCCGGCGAACTCCTCTCCGGCAAAAGAACACGGCAAAAGAACGTACAAGATCCAAAAACAGGAACAAAATTTGAAATAATATTGTGCCAAAAAACAAGCAAAAAATGAGCAAAAAATGGGCAAAAAAATCACGATCCAGATACAAATTCAAAATTCAAAAATAGCAATGGCACGGTGGGGGTTAGACGGTGCGCCACTACTATTTTCCCGCCTTCAAAATTCAAAAATACTAATGGCGCACCGTGGCCTATACTAATGGTGCACTAGTGGCCTATACTAATGGCGCACCGTGGCCTATACTAATGGCACACCAGTGGTGCACCATTAGTAAAAAATACTAGTGGCGTGATACTAATGGCGCACCAGTGATGCGCCATTAGTAGGCAAAACTGGTGCACCATTAGTAGCCCTTTTCCTAGTAGTGTGGTGTTCGTACGCCGAAGTCGCGTCTAGACTTGAAGCTGGATTCGGGATAAGAGTGGTGAGTCCGGACAGAATTGACTCCCGATCTTCGGACGCAGAGGTCGCACTCAGGCATGAAGAAGCAATAGTGCGGTGATGCCAATGCAGGCCAGATCTTGTGTCGCGGTCGATGCCCGCTTGCTAAAGTGACCATGCAGCAATGTCTGGCGATGATGTTGGTGATGATTTAGCCTTCACGATCGCGAACTCTTGTTAGGCCTGTCGAGATGATGATCCGATAAGGTTGGGCTCGGTTGATGAAGCGATGATCCGTCTAGCGCAAGTCGGCAACCATGCAGCAACGTTGTCGGGCTGCTTTGACACCAGCACGATGGTGAACTTTATATTGGAAAAGCCTTTAAAATTAGTGGGATGTGTTTGAGAACAAAACCCAATACCTCATACAAAACTTCCTTCAAAAAGGATGTCCAAAATCATGTTCATAAAAAAGAAGAACTCGGGTCAGATTCGTTCTCGCGCAGAAAACGGATCTGTAAATAGATGGCCTCATCGGAGGCTTCCCGGAGTTTGAACGGTCGGATCAAGATGAAATTTTAAGGGGTGGTACATATAGGAATCCCACAGCAGATGAACGGTTGGATCTTCAAAAGGACCTCCAAGCTGGGCTCCGAAGACCACGCCCTAAACTCGTCCTCATTCCCGTCCAGATTTGACAGGGCTCCGGTATATCGTAGATCGCTGGAGATTCCTCCGGCGAAACACGACGAAATTTTGCAGGGTTGTTGTAGATTCAATTCCACACAATTCCACTGAAGGAATCGTCAAAACAATGCTTGAGGAGGTGGTGACAGTGGATACAAGTTCGCTGTCCGGAAAAACAGCACGGTCGCCCGAGGGCAATGTTGACGTTGAGCCCACGAGCTCCACGGATGATCCCTCCATGACCATGGTAGAGATCGGAGTTGATGTTGATGAAGGCCCTCATCCGAACATGACGATCGGAGGCGGGGCACAGTCCTAGGTCAAGCCAAGGTGACCAGTCGAGCCGGCGACGTAGACACCGACATGGCAGTTGATCTGCAGGCAAGCCATTGATCTTTTGCCGATCACACGACGGAACTCTCAATGAAAGCACCATTGTCGGTGTCAAAACTGGCAGATCTCGGGGTAGGGGGTCCCGAGCTATGGACTCTTGGATCAATGGTAACAGGAATGAAGGAGATGACGTTTTACCCCGGTTCGGGCCCTCTTGATGGATGTAAAACCCTACGTCCTGCTCTTGTTTATATTGATGGAGTATCAAGTACAGAGTTGATCTACCTCGAGATCATATGTTGTGGTCTAAAACCTAAGGGTATGACGAATAATGTCATAATGATCTATCGACTAACCTGGCCTCGGCTTATATAATGTACCGGAGGCCTAGGATAATAAGAGTCCTAGTCGAATACGTTGGTGGAGAGGAGTACTTGTCTTAATCATCAAGTCTTGTAGAATATTCCTTGTATGCAACATGGGCTGCCCGAAGTAGCCCATGAGTAAACCGCCATGGGGAACTTGGCCCGATCCACCTGGTCGGGAGACGACATGGTGAGTACCCCCTAGTCCAGGACACCGTCAGTTGGCGCTGTGGGCCATCGCCAGCGGCACTGAATCCAGGTAGCGCGCATGCATGCAAGTCAAGGTCAAAGATGCCCCCATGCATAGCATACTGAATCATCGAAAAACGGCCCATCTGTCCTATGCGGGCCGACTCCAACAACGGCCAAGAAAAAATGTCTGACACAGCCCCACTCGTCAGCAGTTAATGGTCAAACATTGACCCGATGGCAACATCCAGTTTGAGCATTTGTGAGGGTTTCAGACAAGGGAGTGGGAAAAGGTGAGCAAAAGTTTAGATCGTGGGAAAAACTGAGGACAACTAAGGAACCAGGGGCACAAAAATAGAAAAGCATTATTTTTATCTAACATGTCTTGTTCGTTTCTAGCTGGTATAGAAATTGTAGTAGCCTTAGAACAGAAATAAATAACATGCCCATCAATAGTATCGACCAAGAGATCTTTAACCATTGCAATATTAGGTTCCATCTCAATTTGTTCAGAGAGTTTTGGTGTTCTAATATTACTCTTATGAACCATAGTTATAGCTTTAGCATGTTCTTTATTCCTAACAGGAAAAGGAGGTTTCTCAATATAAGCAGTTGGCACAACTGGATCAACATTATAAACAATTATTTCTTGCTATAATAGGTTCCTCATAATTTTCTTCAATAGGTGGATGAAATTTAAACCACTTCTCCTTAGGGAGATCAACATGAGCAGCAAATTAAAAGATTCGCAAAGGTAGCTACTATCTCAGACTCAAGTCCATATTTAGTACTAAATTATGACAAGCATCAGTTTCCATAAAAGATTTAACACAATGAAACTCAAGATTTATACCCGAATTTTTACCTTTGTCAACTTCCCAATATTCGAAGTTGCATTTAATCTTTTCTATAAGATCCCATTTGAATTCAATAGTTCTGTTTATAAAGGAACCAGTAGAAGAAGTATCGAGCATGGATTGATCATTATGAGAAAGTCAAGCATAAAAAAATTGTATAATAATTTCTCTTGAGAGCTCATGGTTGGAGCATGTGTGCATCATACATTTAAGCCTTTCCCAAGATTGAGCGTACTTTCTCCTTCACGAGGGCAAAAATTATATATATAGTTCCGATCACAATGAACCAAATGCATAGGATAAAACTTTTGATGAAATTCCAGCTTCAGCCGGTTCCAACCCCATGTTCCAATATCATCCAATAGCCTATACCATATCAATGCCTTTACCCTCAAAGATAAAGGGAATACCTTCTTCTTGACTCCATCCTCGGATAAACCTACAAGCTTAAACAATCCATAAATTTCATGTCTATATATCAAGTGCATATCAGGATGTACCATTCCATCTCCTCCATAAGGATTAGCTAGCAGTTTCTCTAACATACCCGAAGGAATCTCATAATAAATATTTTCAGTAGGTTCAGTAGGTTGAGGGGCAACTCTTATTTCTTCCAGTAGAGGTGAAGATACCCCGAACAAACCCCTCCAAGGATTATCTTTCCATAGTAAGATGTGAAAATAAATTTCAGCACGTAATAAAAATGTTTCCTTACAAAAGGCTCTTCACTCCCCAGAAATGGTGCCATAAAAGAGTCTTGATGACCCACAAGTATGGGGGATCAAATGTAGTCCTTTCGATAAGTAAGAGTGTCGAACCCAACGAGGAGCAGAAGAAAATACCAAACGATTTTCAGCAAGGTATTGTCTGCATGTACTTAAAGTAGAGTAATGGTAACAGATAGTTTTGTAGTAGGATAATTCATAACAAGTAGCAAATAGCAAGTGTAACAAAGGTTCAGCAAGGTGGCCCAATCTTATTATAGAAAAGGACAAGCCGAAAGTTCTCTTATATAAAGCAAAGTGCTCTCAAGGACATATGGGAATTGTTATCTAGTCATGTTCATCATGTTCAGTTCATTCGCATTTGCTACTTTGATAATTTGATATTTGGGTGGACCAGTGCTAGGGTGTTGTTCTTACTTGAACAAACAACCCTCTTATGATTAAACCCTCTCACAAGCATCCGCAACTATGAAATAAGAATTAACATAAATCTAACCATAACATGAAACATATGGATCCAAATCAGCCCCTTACGTAATAAAGCATAACTAAGGTTTAAGCTTCTGTCACTCTTGCAACCCATCATCTACTTATTACTCCCTAATGACTTCCCTTACACCCAAGTATGGTGAAGTGTCATGTAGTCAACGTTCACATGGCACCACTAAAGGAAGAACAACATACATATCATCAAAACATCGAACGAATACAAACTTCACATGATTACTTATAACAAGACTTCTCCCATGTCCTCAAGAACAAAAGTAAATACTCACAAACCATATTCACGATCAATATCAGAGGTGTATTGAATATGCTTAAGGATATGAACAGATAATCTTCCACCAAATAAACCAACTAGCATCAACTACAAGATGTAATCAACACTACTAGCAACCCACAAGTACTAATCTGAGGTTTTGGGACAAAGATTGAATAGAAGAGATGAACTAGGGTTTGATATGAGATGGTGTTGGTGAAGATGTTGATGAAGATTGGTCCTCCCACGATGAGAGGATCGCGGGTGATGTCGATGGCTTTGATTCCCCCTCCCAGAGGGTAGTTTCCCCAGCGGAATCGCTCCATCGGAGGACAAAAGTGCTCCTTGCCCAGGTTCCGCCTCGAGACGGAGGCGCTTCATCCTAAAAGTCTTCTTCTTACTTATTTTCTAGGGAAAATAGCCCCATATTGGAGAAGATGGGCACCGGAGGCCTGCCAGGGGCCCCACGAGCTCATAGGTGCGCCCCATAAGCTCGTCGCTCCCTGGTGGCCCTTCTAGTAATTCTTCTTCTAATATTTTTTTATATATTTCAAAATAAATCTCCATAAATTTTTAGGTCATTTGGAGCTGTGGAGAATATCCATCTCTGTTATAGCCTTTTCAGGTCCAGAATATCCATCTCCCTCTTCTTGTGAAACATGCAAAATAAGAGAGAAAAGGCATTAGAATAGCATCATAAAGTGAAATAATGATCCAAAACATAATAAATAACAGTAGGAAAACATGATGCAAAATGGACGTATCAGCATTTGCCTACATAGTTTGTCCTTTGTCTGAAAGAACAATTCCTAATGATATATTTCATATCAAGTTGTTGCCTGGATCCTATGGACAATATGTACAGTCACGCTGTCATTATCCGTTTTACATCAAGGAAGTTTTCACTATGTTTTGTTTCGGTACCATTTCAGAATCCCTAAACCCTATAGATTGCAGAGCAAAGCTAGATGATGGACATCTTCACTAATCATCAGGTCTGCTTACCACATTTCTATTGTTAGCAAATTCTATTCTGGATGAATTTTCAAGGGAACTTTTGTTTTTGTTGAGGATTAGACAATACCGATAGACTAACAAGAATACAGTAAATTATTAGATCATCCATAGTGTTGGGAAACGTAGCATGCAATTTCAAAAAAATTCCTACGCTCACGCAAGATCTATCTTGGAGATGCATAGCAACAAGAGGGGGATTGTATGTCCACGTACCCTCGTAGACCAAAAGCAGAAGAATTTGACAACACGGTTGATGTAGTCGAACTTCTTCTTGTTCCGACCGATCAAGCACCGAACGTACGACACCTCTGAGTTCTGCACACGTTTAGCTTGATGATGTCCCTCGAACTCTTGATCTAGCAAAGTGTCGAGGGAGAGTTCCGCCAGCATGATGGCGTGGTGACGGTGATGGTGAAGCGATCCGCACAGGGCTTCGCCTAAGCACTATGAAGATATGACCAGAGGTGTAATCTGTGGAGGGAGGCGCTGCACATGGCTAACAGATGTTGGTGTGTGTTCTAGGCGCCTCCCCCTCATATATATATAGGTGGGAGGGAGAAGGAGCAGCCAAGGGGGCACCCAAGTAGGAGGAATCCTACTTGGGGCCCTAGTGCAATTCGCCCCCCCCCCCACCATAACTTCCAGAGGGGGAAGGAAGGAGGAGGGAGGAGGGAAGGAAGGGGGAGGCCGAATCCCTCCCCTTCCTTTCTCTCTTCTCCTCTTTCCTTCCCCTCCTATTTCGACCTACATGGGGTGCACCAGCCCCTTAGGGGGTGGTCTATCCCCCTCTTGGCCCATTAGGCCCATATAGTTGCCGGGGGGATGCCCGGAACCCCTTCCGGTGACCCGATATGTACCTGGTACCCCCGAAACACTTCCGGTGTCCGAATACCATCGTCCTATATATCAATCCTTACCTCTCTACCATTTCGAGACTCCTAGTCATGTCTGTTATCTCATCCGGGACCCTGAACAACTTTCGGTCACCAAATCACATAACTCATATAATATAAAATCGTCATCGAACGTTAAGCGTGCGGACCCTACGGGTTCGAGAATTATGTAGACATGACCGAGAAACCTCTCCGGTCAATAACCAATAGTGTAACCTAGATGCTCATATTGTTTCCTACATATTCTACGAAGATCTTATCGGTCGTACTGTAATGACAATATACGGTATTCCCTTTGCCATCGGTATGTTACTTGCCCAAGATTCGATTGTCAGTATCTACATACCTAGTTCAATCTCGTTACCGGTAAGTCTCTTTACTTGTTGCGTAATACATCATCCCGCAACTAACTCATTAGTCACATTGCTTGCAAGGCTTATTATGATGTGCATTACCGAGAGGGCCCAGAGATACCTCTCCGATACTCGGAGTGAGAAGTCCCAATCTCGATCTATGCCAACCCAACAAACACCTTTGGAGATACCTGTTGAGCATCTTTATAATCACCCGGTTATGTTGTGACGTTTGATAGCACACAAGGTATTCCTCCGGTATCTAGGAGTTGCATAATCTCATAGTCGAGGGAATATGTATTTGACATGAAGAAAGCAATAGCAATAAAACTGAACGATCAACATGCTAAGCTAACGGATGGGGCTTGTCCATCACATCATTCTCCTAATGATGTGATCACGTTCATCAAATGACCACACATGTCTATGGTTAGGAAACTTAACCATCTTTGATTAACGAGCTAGGCTAGTAGAGGCTTACTAGGGACACAGTGTTTTGTCTATGTATCCACACATGTATCAAGTTTCCGATTAATAAAATTCTAGCATGAATAATAAACATTTATCATGATATAAGGAAATATAAAATAACAACTTTATTATTGCCTCTAGGGCATATTTCCTTCAGTATCCCACTTGCACTAGATTCAAACATCTAGTTCACATCGCCATGTGATTAACACCCATAGTTCACATCGCCATGTGACTAACACCCAAAGAGTTTACTAGAGTCAATAATCTAGTTCACATGGCCATGTGATTAACACCAAAAGAGTACTAAGGTGTGATCATGTTTTGCTTGTGAGAGAGGCTTAGTCAACGGGTCTATCACATTCAGATCCGTATGTATTTTGCAAATTTATATGTCTACAATGCTCTACATGGAGGTACTCTAGCTAATTGCTCCCACTTCCAATATGTATCCAAATCGAGACTCAAAGTCACCTGGATTAGTGTCAAAGCTTGCATCGATGAAACCCTTTGTGACGAACTCTTCATCACCTCCATAATCAAGAAACATTTACTTATTCCTGGATCACTCTTGTACCTCTTTGCCAAACCCATGGCAAGGCACAGAATAGGTCTGGTTTATAGCATAACATACTTTATAGAACCTATGGCTAAGGCATAGGGAATGACTTTCATTCTTTTTCTATTTTCTATCGTTGTCGGGTTTTGAGTCTTACTCAATTTCACACCTTGCAATACAGGAAAGAACTCTTTCTTTGACTGTTCCATTTTGAACTACTTCAAAATCTTGTCAAGGTATGTAATTTGTGAAAGTCCAATTAAGCGTCTTGATCTATCTCTATGGATCTTGATGCCCAATATATAAGCAGCTTCAGCGAGGTCTTTCATTGAAAAACTTTTGTTCAAGTATCCTTTTATGCTATCCAGAAATTATGTATCATTTCCAATCAACAATATGTCATCCACATATAATATTAGAAATGCTACATACCTCCCACTCACTTTCTTGTAAATACAGGCTTCTCCAAAAGTCTGTATAAAACCATATGCTTTGATCACATTATCAAAGCGTATATTCCAACTCCGAGATGCTTGCACCAGTCTATAAATGGATCGCTAGAGCTTGCACACTTTGTTAGCACCTTTAGGATCGACAAAACCTTCTGGTTGCATCATATACAACTCTTCTTTGAGAAATCCATTAAGGAATGTGGTTTTGATGTCCATCTGCCAGATTTCATAATCATAAAATGCGGCAATTGCTAACATGATTCGGACAGACTTAAGCATTGCTACGGGTGAGAAGGTCTCATCATAGTCAACACCTTGAACTTGTCAAAAACCTTTTGCGACAAGTCAAGCTTTGTAGACAGTAAAATTACCATCAGCGTCAGTCTTCTTCTTGAAGATCCATTTATTCTCTATGGTTCATCGATCATTGGGCAAGTCAGACAAAGTCCACACTTTGTTGTCATATATGTATCCTATCTCAGATTTCATGGCCTCAAGCCATTTATCGCAACTTGGGCTCATCATCGCTTCCTCATAGTTTGTAGGTTCGTCATGGTCTAGTAACATGACCTCCAGAAAGGGATTACCATACCACTCTTGTGCGGAACATGCTCTGGTTGATGTACAAGGTTCAGTAGCAACTTGATCTGAAGTTTCTCGAGTATTATCATTAGCTTCCTCTCTAGTTGGTGTAGGCATCACTGGAATGGTTTTTTGTGCTGAGATACTTTCCAATTCGAGAGAAGGTACAATTACCTCATCAAGTTCTACTTTCGTCCCACTCACTTCTTTTGAGAAACTCCTTCTCTAGAAAGGATCCATTCTTAGCAACAAAGATTTTCCCTTCGGATCTGTGATAGAAGGTCCACCCAATAGTTTCTTTTGGGTATCCTATGAAGACTGTAAGTGCATCTAGTGCCCCTTAGTGATTTTGGTGTATTGAAGACTTATAGGTTAAGGGACTGATGCGTTTGTGAGTGTACACAGGTCTATAACTCTATGAGGAGTTTGATATTTACAGTGAAATTCGACCCCTAAAAATGAAGTTCTTCGACTGAAGACTTCGTATTTCTATAGACTTTCTAAAGACTTTGAAAGTGAAGAAATTGGTGTGACCTTGAAGACATGGTATTCATTCGAGGAACATGGAGCGTGAAGACTTTTGTTTTCGTAGTTTCATTTTCTCTTTCTTGAGTCATAGGAAACACTGTAATGTTAAAGGGGGTCAAGGAAATACTAAGGAAAAATTTCCATGTGATGCTCAACTCAAATCCTACACCTACCAATCCCTTCGAGTGAAGCCATTGGAAATCTCATACAGTTCAGTCATATTCTTCAGTGACAGAGACGAAGTTCTTCTGGTCTCTGAGGAAGTTGTTCTGACTGAGGAGTTAGGAATTTGCCAGTGCGGATTACCTACACAGTGAGGAACATGTTAGCCCTGAGGAATTTGATACTCAAAATTCCGACCGTTGTTGTGCTATGCGCCAGTTGTCCCAAAATATCTACCCACCTAACGGTCATATCATTAAAGGGCATTTATGTCTTATCATGTCGGGCTGCTCCCTAGGCTATAAATAGCCGCCCCCTACAACCACTAGCTGGTTGGCTCCTCCGAGAGAAACTGACACTTGTCATTTGAGAGCATCCCATCCTCTGAGGACTTTGAGTGAAAATCATCAAGTGAGGAAAACCCAAACCCAAACACCTACAAACCCAAAGTAATTGAGCATCACCGAAGAGATTGATCCTGCGTGGATCCGACGCTTGTTACCTTTGAAGACTGTGCATCTTCCAGACGGTTAGGCGTCATGGTCTAGAGCATCCAAGAGGAAATTGTGGATCGCCGAGTGACCAGGTCTGTGAAGGTTTGGAAGTCACCTGAAGACTTACCACGAGTGATTGGGTGAGGTCTGTGTGACCTTAGCTCAAGGGGAATATGGTGAGCACTGAGTGTCCTGAGCTGCGTGTTCATGACTGGGTGTCTGGGACTGTGTGTCCTCAGGTTTAAATACCTAGCCTCCCTAACCAGACGTACAACTGTCACAGCAGTTGGAACTGGTCTACCAAATCATTGTCTTCACCAAGCTACCTAGTTCCATTTCCTCAACCCTTCCATTTCCTCATTTCTGTGTTGTGTGCTTGTTCATATCTGTTTGAAGACTTTGACTGAAGACTTTCTCTATTTCCTTAGTTCAATTTCTTCAGTTTGTTTGTGTTATCTTGTGTTTACACTTTTTGTACTCTGTGCTCATTTTCATTTCGTCATGAAGACCATGCTCATGCACTGTTATGTTTAATTCTGAGTACTTATTCCACTGCAAGTAGTTGTTCACTCAGGAATGTCCACACCCTGAAATTCCTTAGTGAAGAATTCATAAAAATCTCCTATTCACCCCCCTCTAGTCGATATAACGCACTTTCAATTGGTATCAGAGCAAGGTACTCCCTTGTTCTGTGTGGTTTTGGTTTAACCACCTGGAGTCTTAGTTATGTCGACTGCAGGTATCATCAAGGTTTCTGCTGGGTGTCCTACCTTCGATGGGACGGACTACCCCTACTGGAAGAATAAGATGCACATGCACCTTGAGGCAATTGATAACGATCTCTGGTACGTTGTGGAGAATGGTGTTCCCTCTGTCACTCCCACCATCAACGCTGCTGATGTGAAGAGATTCAAGCAACTCGACTCCCAAGCGAAGAATATCATATGTGGTCATCTGAGCAAAGGGCAGTATGGCAGAGTGAGTGCTTCGGAGACAGCTAAGCTTATCTGGGACAGGCTGTCCAAGGTCAATGAGGGAGTATCAACACAGCGTGACTCTCGAGTTGACGTTCTTCGAAATCTCTTCAACCGCTTCAAAAGACTCGACAATGAAAATGTTCAGGAAACCTTCGATCGCCTCACTAACATCTCAAATGAGCTTCAAGCACTTGGTGCCACTGATATCACCGACCATGAGGTGGTGAAGAAATTGCTGAGATCGCTTGATTCCACATTTGATACCTTGGCATTGATGATACAAGAACGTGGAGACTATAAGTCACTTGATCCCGCTGATATCCTCGAGAGACTAAACACTCATGAGTTCCAGTTTGCTGAGAAGAGAGATCTCTATGGACCAAGTTATGGTAGATCACGGGCTCTGAAGGCCAAGGCAGTATCTGAATCTGATGGTGAAGATTCTGACAGCAGCCTTGGTGACTGTCGGTGAAAAAACCGGGGGATCTCGGGTAGGGGGTCCCGAACTATGCATCTAAGGCAGATGGTAACAGGAGGTAGGGACACGAAGTTTTACCCAGGTTCGGACCCTCTTGATGGAGGTAAAACCCTATGTCCTGCTTGATTTATTCTTGATGATATGGGTATTACAAGAGTTGATCTACCACGAGATCGGAGAGGCTAAACCCTAGAAGCTAGCCTATGGTATGATTGTTTGTTGTCCTATGGACTAAAACCCTCCGGTTTATATAGACACCGGAGAGGGCTAGGGTTACACAAGGTCAGTTACAAAGGAGGAGATATCCATATCCGTACTTCCTAGCTTGCCTTCCACGCCAAGTAGAGTCCCATCCGGGCACGAGACGAAGTCTTCAATCTTGTATCTTCATAGTCTAACAGTCTGGCAAAAGGATATAGTCCGGCTGTCCGAGACCCCCTAATCAAGGACTCGCTCAGTAGCCCCTGAACCAGGCTTCAATGACGATGAGTCCGGCGCGCAGTATTGTCTTCAACATTGCAAGGCGGGTTCCTCCTCCGAATACATCACGGAAGAATTTGAATACAAGGATAGTGTCCGACCCTGCAAAATAAGTTCCACATACCACCGTAGAGAGAATAATATTTCCACAAATTTAATCTGCTGACACGTTTTGGCAACATGACATTATGCCATGGCCCGGTAATTATTCGAACTGTTTCCTTTAACTAGCCCCGCACACAACGCGAGGCAGTTTCTTGACACGTCTTGTCAAAGCAGAGATCATGTTCCCCTTATTACGGGATTCTCATTAATACGGGCGTGGGTAACCCAACCGCGCCATCGATTACGGCGCTTGGGGGATAAGCGAGTTTTACCAGGCTAGTGGGGGCGCATAGTTTCGGCCGCCCTTATAAAGGGAAAAGGTTTAACCTTTTTTCTACCCACGCCTTCTTCCTCCTTGCTCATCCACTCTTGCGCACTCGAGCTCCAATGCCCAAGCCCACATCCTTCCCCTCAACCTTGTCCAATCATGTCCGGAGCGGGAGGCAAATGGATGGCTTCCTCCGTTACGGAGGGACACATCAAGAAGTTGCGTGGAGCCGGATACTTGGTCGCGAATATAGCGCATCAGCTGCCTTCTGCGGGGCAGATCGTTCCTACCCCTGAACCTCATGAGAGGGTGGTTTTCCTCCACCACTTCCTCCGCGGACTGGAGTTTCCCCTCCATCCATTCGTCCGTGGTCTCATGTTCTACTACGGGCTGGACTTTCATGATCTGGCCCTGAACTTCGTCCTCAACATTTCGGCGTTCATCGTCGTGTGCGAGGCATTCCTCCGCATCCGGCCCCACTTCGGCCAGTGGTTAAAGACCTTCAATATCAAGCCGAAGGTGGTGGGCGGCCAACAAGCAGAATGCGACGGAGCCATGGTGGGCAAGATGCGCAACATTATATGGCTTGAAGGATCCTTCGTGGAGACCATAAAGGGGTGGCAATCGGTGTGGTTCTACATCACCGAGCCGCGCGACACCAAATGGGTGGCTGCCCCTAAGTGTCGATCCGGATTCCCCACACGGCTCACTTCCTGGAAAGAGAAGGGCTTGTCATGGGGTTCATCGGTGGAGCTGGACGGACTCCAGAAATGTATCCTGAACATGCCAAGCAAGAAGCTCAAGCTTGTCAACATAGTCCAGGTCATGCTCGTCCGCCGGATCCTCCCGTGCCAACAACGGGACTACAACTTGTGGGAGTTCGACCCAGCCCAGCACCAGATTCTAAGTGAGCTCTTCGACACGACGCACAAGGACATTTGGAAGGTGTTGTTCAAGGGCGCAGAGGTCCCTCCCTCTCTCATCGAGGACCGCGGGTTAAGCGCGAAGCGCCGAGCGCATTCAGTGAGTTCCATACATCTGGTAGGATATCTATTTCCCCTAGCTTAACCATGTGCGGGGTCTGATCTCCATGCCTTTGACAGGACTGGGTGGAGACGTCGGGGCAGATTAACTGTCCGGCCCCTCTGCCCGAAGACACTGCGGACGCTCTCCAGACGGAGATGCTGACTCCGGCTCCTTACAAGGTGCCGGAGAAGACCAAGAAGGCCAAGGGAACCCGAAAGAGTTCCCGACGCCAAGTGTTATCGGACTCATCGTCCGATAACTCCGCGATGCACTCCTCCCCCGAAGACGACGAGGAAGATGAAGATGCTCCCCCTTCAGTCGGGGGAGACAAGAAAAGGAAGGCCGCCCCCACTGGGGGGGGCGGAGGGTCCAAGAAGGGAAGGACTCTCCTTCCGGACTACTCCACCACTGCCACTGAAGGCGAGGACGAGTGGCTGCTCAAGGCCAAGCCCCTAGCAAAATCATAAGTATTCGGATACCAGAGTAACTCATAGCATACCTTTGTCGCACTTCTTGAACCCGTATCGACGTATCCTCATCGGACAGCTCCCTGGGCTCGTCGGACATGGATAGCGATCCACTTCCGACCGCCACCTCCCCTTGCCCTACGGACAACGCCGAGGTGTTGTCTCAAGAGGCACCGGGTCGAGGGGAGACAGTCCCGGTGGCGCCTCAATGTGACCTTCCGGACTCTGGGAGCAGAGGGAGCAAGGCTCCCGAGGGCTCCGAGTTCATCCCTCAGCTGAACTCCCTGCCGGAACCTCCAGTGGTTCTGGACTCGGGCGGGTGGCCTCTTTCCAAGAGGGGCAAGACACTTGTGTCGGTCTCCTCTGCCCATCTAGAGGCACCGGACAATCTACTTGGAGTGCTTCGCAGTGCTTCCATTGACGAAGAGCACCGCACTATTATGAGTGCGGTGGTCCAGAAGGTTCAGTCCGCCAAGAGCGGACTGACTGAAGCCTGTGCTAGCCTTCTAACAGGCTTTGAGGTAAGTTTTTGCATTATAGGAGAAACATTACCGCATAGACAGTAGCCCCTGATGCTCTGTTCGGTGTTCACAAAGAAAAGCCAAACAAAGTATCAAACAATATCGCAGGAGTCTAATATAAGTATGTCTATATGCGTATGCAGGCTTCGCTGGTGGCCTCTGCCGCACTAACTGCGGAGGTCGCCGCACTGAAGCAGGACCTCAAAGGGTCCAAGGAAGAGCTCGAACTTGACAAGAGGCAGTTCGAGGAGAACAAAGGTAAGTATTACATGGTCTATGGATATAAAAAGAATGCGATTGCAAAATGACAGGATTATCGTAAATTTGCTAGGGGCCACGTCTGAGGTGGCGACCCTGAAGCAAGCGCTATCCGAGGCCGAAAACAAAGCGGCCAAGGCACGCACCGAGCGGGAAAGGCATGAGGCACGGGTGGGCGAGGTGCAGCAAGAGCTCCACGCTCTCGTGACGAAGCACGAGGTGCTGGAGCTTGACTTGAAGACGCGAGAGTCCGAGCTTGCCACGACCCTTGAGAGTGCAAAGAGTGCCAAGGCCAAAGCCCAAAAGGCCCTCTAGGAGATTGATGCGATGAAGAAGATAGCGGCGGGTAAGGCATTCTATATGCAAAGCAAGCATGTGGAAGTAAATTAGTTGATACTTACCCGAATCCGGAGCTCTCCAGGAGCATTCGCAGATTTGCCCCACAGCATGTCGGATGTCGCGAAATTTTACTGGGCCGAGGAGGGAAGCTCGACAGAGAAGTTGTTCTGGGCCCGATATACTGGGACCGAACACCCAGTGCCTATGAGCGGCCAGCTAAAGCAGCTAGTCGAGCTACACAAGGCATCCGAACAGGCCATGAAGGGCTTGATAGTCCGGATGTGGCCTGGCGACGCCCTTCCCAACAGCTACTTCGGCCTGGTGAGGTAGTTTGTGGATGCCTACCCATGGCTGGAAGTTATTAAGCGGTCCGTCTGCATCGAAGGTGCACGCCGGGCCTTCGCCCGTGTGAAGGTGCAATGGGCCAAGCTGGACGCTGTGAAGATGATCAAGGAAGGGCCGCCGGTGGGCAAGGAGCATCGCCACCCCGAGATGTACTATGAGGGTGTCCTGAAGGGTGCCCGTCTTGTAGTAGACGAGTGTACGAAAGATATAATATTTGAGTAAACTTGCTCGTGTAATCCTGTATTCATGAAAAATTGTTCATATGCGCTATGCAACGCTTGTTTGAATTTAAAATATTACCTTCTGTTCGGCTGTTTATCAAATCTGAGAGATGGCTAGTCGTCGGGTTCTGCCCCCATGCCACAAGTGCTGGGGTGTTCGGGATAAACCTGAGCACTCTTGTTCCCATTGTTGGGTCCTTCGAGGGAGGTGCTCAGCACAATGAACAAGGCAATCGGACTATAATGCGTTATCACTCTCACTTAGCCATAGAATTCTATAATTTTAAATTTCGGTGAAGCCCCTAGTGTTCGGAAGGCCGAATTCGGGGCGCGATACATGCCTTAAGCCGGACAGGGCCGGCTCCTCGCTCTAAGCGGCATAAGTCTTTAGGGACTCGAAACCTCTCGAACAGCGACCAGTCTCTTGCCTTATCATGACAGTCAGTTTTAGCTTTCTCTACTGAGGTGCTTAGCCCAGCAGAACCGGGGCACAATCGCAGTAGTTCTCCCAGTGCTACCTTAGCCGATATAGCGGAACGTAAGGTACCAAAACATGGGATCCGGGCAAACCCAACTATTGACCCAAGACATGATTCGGAGCTGATGCATATAATGCTATAAGTTTGGGGTGCCGCACTGTCGAAAGTGTTCAGAATTCTCACACCGTATTGTGGGGTATGCTTAAGCCCCTAGCATATTGGTCGTACGAGAGTGTACGGGTGCTGGATGTCATGAATGAACATATATATATATATATATGCAATAATAGTCTTAATGTTATGCATTTTTTATTCAAAAGGGTGCGTTAAAGTAGAATGATACAGGTAGTGCAATAAGCAAAAGGTAGGACTATGTCCCCTCCAAGGGCAAGCTAAGGAATAATATTAAAGCAAGTATTTCACTCGTTATCGTAATCCACCTGGGAGTTCTGTGGTGTGATGTAGCTTTCTGCCTCCTTGGTTGCTGCATCATGTGTTTGGCAATCATGCTACCGGACAGGGTTTCCAGAGATTAATGTCCTGAAAGAGAGAAAAATAACAAAGCGGGAAGCCCCTAGTGCGGTTTAAGCTGTGTCTTGGAGTGTGCCGTAATCGTGCCCCCTCCCTACCTGTGCCCATGGTATTTTTAATGCATAATTATGTATGCGTGGCACGAGTTTCGCCGTTTGGCTTGGGCCGGGGTGGGGGCCGCATTGCTATGCGAGCTCGGAACATGCCAGGCGGTCCTGTTGTCGATTACTCCGGGCGCGCTTGAAGGTGTTCGGGTCCTTAAACGCCGAACTAGTGGATTGCCTTAAGAGGCTGCTTTGCGCTTCTGCTGCGAGGGCCGGAGTGTGCTCCTCTGTTCGGAGAGAGCGCTCTATGTTTCCATTAACTGTAATGACCCCCTGAGGTCCTGACATCTTGAGCTTGAGGTATGCATAATGCGGTACCGCATTGAATCTCGCAAATGCGGTTCGCCCGAGCAGTGCATGATAACCACTGCAGAACGGGACTATATCAAAGATTAACTCTTTGCTTTGGAAGTTATCCGGGGATCCGAAGACCACTTCCATTGTGACTGAGCCTGTGCAAAGGGCCTCTACACCTGGTATGACGCCTTTAAAGGTCATTCTTGTGGGTTTGATCCTTGAGGGGTCTATACCCATTTTGCGCACCGTGTCCTGGTAAAGCAGATTCAGGCTGCTGCCACCATCCATAAGGACTCGAGTGAGGTGAAATCCGTCAATAATTTGGTCTAAGACCAGTGCGGCAAATCCGCCATGACGGATACTAGTGGGGTGGTCCCTGCGATCGAAGGTGATCGAACAGGAAGACCATGGGTTGAACTTTGGGGCGACTGGCTCCAACACATGTACGTCCCTGAGCGCACGCTTCCACTCCCTCTTGGGGATGTGGGTTGCATATATCATGTTCACTGTCCGCACTTGTGGGGGGGACCTCTTCTGTCCTCCAGTATTCGGCTACCGGGGCTCCTCCTCGTCATTGCTATGTGGCCCCTTATCTTTATTTTCGGCAATTAACTTGTCGGCCTGGTTGAACACCCAACAATCCCTATTGTTGTGGTTGGCTGGCTTGTCGGGGGTGTCATGTATTTGACACGAGCGATCGAGTATACGGTCCAAATTGGACGGGCCCAGACTGCTTCTTTTGAATGGCGTTTTCCGCTGACCGGGTTTAGAGCCTTTGAGTCCAGCATTGACTGCCGTATCCTCGGTATTGTCGCTGTTAATGCGGCGCTTATGTTTGTTGCGATGTGACCTGCTACTGCCGTCCTTGGTATCCGAAGTACCATGGTTCTTTGATGTGTTATTACTGCGAGCCAGCCAGTTGTCTTCTCCCGCACAAAAGCGGGTCATGAGTGTCGTGAGGGCTGCCATAGATTTCGGCTTTTCCTGACCAAGGTGCCGGGCTAGCCACTCGTCGCGGATGTTGTGCTTGAAAGCTGCTAGAGCCTCTGCATTCGGACAGTCGACAATTTGATTTTTCTTTGTTAGGAACTGTGTCCAGAATTTCCTGGCCGATTCCTCTGGCTGCTGAATTATGTGGCTCAAGTCATCGGCATCTGGTGGTCGCACATAAGTGCCCTGAAAGTTGTCGAGGAATGCGGCTTCCAGATCCTCCCAACAGCCAATGGACTCTGCTGGCAAGCTATTGAGCCAATGCCGAGATGGTCCTTTGAGTTTGAGTGGGAGGTATTTAATGGCGTGTAGATCATCACCGCGTGCCATGTGGATATGCAGGAGGAAATCCTCGATCCATACCGCAGGATCTGTTGTGCCATCGTATGATTCTATATTTATGGGTTTGAAACCGTCTGGGATTTGATGATCCATTACTTCGTCTGTGAAGCATAAGGGGTGTGGGGCGCCTCTGTACTGGGCTATATCGCGACGCAGCTCCAACGAGTCTTGCCCGCTGTGCTCAGCCCAGCCAGATTTACTTTTGCTTTATCCGGCGTGACGATTATCGTCTCGCGTAGTGGCACGCCCTCGTGATCCGTAGATCGATCTTGCATGTTTTGCTTTGTCCTCCAATACGTCTCGCAGGTCTGGCGTATTTCCCCATGCCTTTTTATTTGAATGGCGTCGGGGTGCAGGCTGAGCTTTTGGCTGGAATGCCTCTCTGTCGCGGCCACGGGGTGGCTGATCAGCCGCATCATACGCTTCTTCCTTCAGTCGGGGTAGCAGCTTGCATTTTGGGTAACTCTTGGAGGGGCGTTGGAGTTTATATTCCTTGGCCGCCAGGACTTCAGTCCATCTGTCAGCTAGCAGATCTTGATCAACTTGAAGCTGCTGCTGCTTTTTCTTAAGGCTATTTGCCGTGGCTATAAGCCGGCGCTTGAAGCGCTCTTGTTCGATGGGATCCTCTGGCACGACAAATTCGTCATCGTCGAGGCTTTCCTCGTCTTCGGAGGGAGGTATGTAATTATCATCCTCTTCCTGTCTATCTGCCGCTCTCTCATGAGGGCTGGCTTCTCCATCCTCCTGGGTTGAATCTTGCTGGAGGGGGTTGTCTTCGGCACTGTCTGGGGTGTTATTATCTCCTGTGCCGAAATCACCATTTTTGCTTTGGCGGGACTTAGAGCGACGCTGCTGACGCTGGCGCTTAGGTTGCTTCTTGGAGGGATCATCCTCCGCTGTTCCGTCGCCATTGCCTTCTTTGGGTGTGTCCACCATATATATGTCATATGACGAGGTGGCTTTCTAGTGCCCTATAGGCGCTGGTTCCTGTTCGTCTCCTGCATCGTCGTCCATACCGTCGATGTCTTCCGAGTCGAAGTCAAGCATGTCGGTCAAGTCATCGACAGTGGCTATGAAGTGGGTGGTGGGTGGGCGTCGAATTTCTTCATCGTCCGCATCCCAATCCTGCCGGTCATAATCCGGCCAGGACTCTCCTGACAAAGAGAGAGGCCTTAGTGAGTTCAGTATGTCGCCGAAGGGCGAGTGCTGAAAGATATCCGTGGCAGTGAACTCCATGATCGGCGCCCAATCGGATTCGATTGGCTGGGGCGCGGATGGTTCAGAGTTCGGAGGAGAGTCCGGCAATGTGGAGTCACGGGCCTCGCGAAGGATAAGGTTGGTGTTCGGTTCGATCTCTGTTGAGGCTGCTGCCTCCGTGGCATGGTCTAACCACCCACCCACGGTCGGCGCAGCTGGCTCCGAATTAAAGGTCGGAGCGGATGTGGGTGTGGCCTCCAGGACACTGTTCGGCGGCAGAGCTAAATCATGCCCATCGTGATAGTGCGGTGCACTCGGTAGGGGCTCGAATCCGTCGAAGACCAAGTCTCCGCGGATATCGGCCGTGTAGTTTAAGCTTCCAAACATGACCCGATGGCCAGGGGCGTAGCTTTCAATCTGCTCCAGATGGCCAAGCGAATTGGCCCGCAGTGCAAAGCCACCGAATACAAAAATCTGTCTGGGGAGAAAAGTCTCACCCTGGAATGCATCGCTAACGATGATCGAAGGAGCCATCAAGCATGATGATGACGACACAGAGGAACTCTCAATGAAAGCACCAATGTCGGTGTCAAAACCGGCGGATCTCAGGTAGGGGGTTCCGAACTGTGCGTCTAAGGTGGATGGTAACAGGAGGCAGGGGACACGATGTTTTACCCAGGTTCGGGCCCTCTTGATGGAGGTAAAACCCTACGTCCTGCTTGATTTATTCTTGATGATATGGGTATTACAAGAGTTGATCTACCACGAGATTGGAGAGGCTAAACCCTAGAAGCTAGCCTATGGTATGATTGTTTGTTGTCCTACGGACTAAAACCCTCCGGTTTATATAGACACCGGAGGGGGCTAGGGTTACACAAGGTCGGTTACAAAGGAGGAGATATCCATATCCATACTGCCTAGCTTGCCTTCCACGCCAAGTAGAGTCCCATCCGGACACGAGACGAAGTCTTCAATCTTGTATCTTCATAGTCTAACAGTCCGGCAAAAGGATATTGTCCGGCTGTCCGGAGACCCCCTAATCTAGGACTCCCTCAGTGACCCTGAAGAACTGAGCCAGGAGCTAGCAATGCTCATGAGGAAGTTCCAAGATTTCTCAAGACGTGGTCGTTTTGGTAAATCCTCAAGAGGTGGTGACTTGAGATCAGATTCCTCATCCCATGATTACAAGAAGAGACTCTGCCATAAATGCAAAAACCTAGACACTACATTCAAGATTGTCCTCAGTGGGAAAAGGAATCAAAGAAGAAGAAGTACAAGGATTATAGTTCTAATGATTCAAAGAAGAAGAAGAAATCTTCAAAGTCCTCGTCATCAAGACCCTCAAGGTCCTCATCTCACGAGAATAGAAGCTCCAAGAAGGCTCGAGCATTCATTGGCAAGGAAATGGAATCTGAGGCTGAATCTAAGGAGTCAGACTCTGGTGTGGTGGGCCTAGCCCTCGCAACTGCGTTCGTCAGCAAGTCTATCTTCAACTCTAAATAAATGGACCTCCCCAACACTACAGATGACGACGACAAGGACTACGCTCCCACCTATTGCTTCATGGCAAAAGGCTCAAAGGTACTCAAATATCCCTCCTCTGAATCTAGTGAGGATGAATCTGATGAAAACCTCAAACCCAGCTATTCTAAACTTGCTAAGATTGCTGTGAAACTGCAAAAGGCTCTTGAAAAGGTTCAAAATATGCTAGATAAAAGCGATGATATGTTGGGCGAGGAAATGGATCGTAGTAAAATCTTGACTGAAAATCTTCAGAGACTTCAGTCCAAGTTTGACAATCTTCAAGGTCATCATAACACTATCCTATCTTATCATGAGAAGCTTTCATATGAATTTCTTCAAAGAAAGCAAGATCTTGAGCAGTTAAGAGTGAGTTATGAAGATCTTCAGAAGGAGCGTGATTCATTACTTGCTCAACAGATCATCGCTACTTAGGATGAATTTGTTCCTCCATGTTTGAAGTGCATTGAACGTGAAACTGCTATTTCTTCACCTGAATGCTCAAATACTACCATTGCTGCAAATTCCTCAACTGCCTCTGCTATCACTAATTCCTCGTCCGAGGACATTGCTAGTATCACTAATGATGCAGGGCTGAAGGTATTGTATATGACAGGCATGTACAAAAGACTCAAAGGGCATCAGGCTCTTTGTGACGTGCTTACAAAGCAGATCCTCAACTGGAACCCTAGGAAAGAGGGTATTGCCTTTGAGAGGAAACTCGATGCTAATGGGACCTACTGGAAACCTGAGCAGTATCCCAAAACTTAATGGGTTGTTGCAAAGGGACCTTCAGTGGATCCATCTACTTTATCTGGATTTACATGTGAATCTTCATACTCTTCTGATGAGTCATTTGACTCCAATTATAAACTGTTCAAAACATAGAATGGTGAAATATTTGCTAGATATGTTGGCACTAACTGCAGGAACGGTCCTCCTATGATGAAAATCTGGGTTCCCAAAAGGTGCCTTGAAAATCTTCAGGTGAATGTCATCATGACACCACCTATGAAGAATAGGAACCCCAGATCAAATTCTTCATATGGACCAAATTCTTCATATGGATCCAACGGACCAAACTTATCACATGGATCAAATTCCTCAAAAGGATCAAAGTCCTCATATGAACATCATCGTGCTAACTCGTCTGTTGCGTAGGGAAGATCTAAGGATTATGGATATATGCATTATGCTTCAAATCATTATATTCATAAGTCCTCGAAGAATTTCTTTGCTTACTCTTATGCTTACCCTAACCACTCTTATGTGAAACGAAGTGGATTGGCATCTATGCCACCCTTCTCTTATGGAGCTCGCAGAATGATGAACTCTTTGCCACCCCTTCAGATGTGGGTGGTGAAGAAAAAGAACTAACCTCTTATGCAGGGTCAGGTCTCCAGACGAACTTAATCGTCTGAAGAATTTGTTGGAGACCTGAATATGCTTGAAAGGACGCGAGCTATTCATGAAGAAATGAATTTTCATTTCTTACGTCCTCATACTGCTTTATCTGTTCTATTGCTTGATGAAATTGATCTGATGAAATTGATACCATATTCTTCACTGCTGAAGTATATGAGTTCGTAAGTTGCATTAATTCATATGCAGGATGATCAACCCAAAGCCACTGAGTGGGTCCTCGATAGTGGATGTACAAATCACATGACTGGTGATAGGAGCTTATTGATGGATTCTGCTTTATCTCCATCACACCTGAAGCATATCACCTACGTTGACAAAGGAAAAAGCAAGGTATTGGGTCTAGGTAAGGTTGCAATCTCAAAGGATCGACACATGGAAAAAGTCATGCTTGTCGAGTCCTTAGGGTTCAACCTCATGTATGTCTCAATGCTTTGTGATCTTGATATGGTTGTTGTCTTTGTCAAGTATCGTTGTGTTTTGATCATGGAAGCTGACAATTCCAAAGTCTTCGAAGGCTTTAGGAGAGGGATTTGTATATTGTTGATTTCTCTACAGGACCAAAACCTGCTACATGTCTACTTGCAAAAGCTTCAGAAGGCTGGCTATGGCATCGACGACTTGATCATGCTGGCATGAGGAATCTGCACACGCACGCGAAGAAAAAGCATGTCATTGGCATTGAAAATGTCAGATTCCTCAAGGATCACTTATGCGGAGGCTGTGAAGCTGGAAAGATGACCAAGGCAAGCATCCAGCAAAGACTATCATGACTACTACGCGTCCATTTGAATTGCTTCACATGGATCTCTTTGGCCCTACTCACTATGCCACATTTACTAATGCTGCATCTTTATATGGCTTTGTCATTGTTGATGATTATTCTCAGTATACATGGGTCCATATTATCCCTTACAAAACTGAAGTGCAGGAAGTCTTCAAAAGATTTTCCTCGAGGGCTTCAACCAACTTTGGTGTGAAAATCAAGCACATCAGAAGTGATAATGGAACTGAGTTCAAGAACACTGGCCTTGATGACTATCTTGATGAACTTGGTATTACTCATGAGTTATCTGCTCCTTATACTCCTCAGCAAAATGGCGTCGTGGAGCGCAAGAATAGGACTCTTGTTGAGATGGCCTGCACTATGCTTGATAAGTACAAGATGCCTCCTCGCTTCTGGTCCGAGGCAATTGATACTGCGTGCCACATCATCAACAGGGTATATCTTCACAAATTCTTCAAGAAGACAACATATGAACTTCTCACTGACAAGAAACCCAATGTTAGTTATTTCAAAGTCTTCGGTGCTAAATGTTGGATTAGAGATCATCATCACAGCTCTAAATTTGCACTGAAAGCACATGAAGGTTTTATGCTCGGTTATGGTAAGGACTCGCACACCTACAGAGTCTTCAACACCTGTAATCACAAGGTTGTTGAAACTGTAGATGTGCGATTCGATGAGACTAATGGCTCGCAAAGAGAGCACCTACCTCCTGTGACAGATGAAATACCTCCTGAGGAATCTATTAAGTTCAAGGCTACCGAGGATGTCATTCCTACTGAAGAATCTGCTGAAGAAGTCATTCCAGAGCATGAAGAACGTCATGCTAATGCACCTGAGGAAAATGGTGCTGGAGAAAATGCTGCTCAAATTCATCAATGACAACCAGCTCACCCTCGCGTTGCAAATGAAGTGCAAATTGAGAAAATCATCAGCAACATCAACATTCCAGGTCCTCTCACACGCTCAAGAGCTTCACATTTATCTAACTTTTGTGGGCACTTTGCTTTCGTCTCTATCACAGAGCCCACTAAGGTACATGAAGCATTTCTGGAGCTTGAGTGGATTCAAGCTATGCAAGAGGAATTACATCAATTCGAGCTCAACAACGTCTGGGAACTGGTCAAACGTCCAGATCCTCGCAAGCATAATATCATCGGCACAAAGTGGATCTACCGCAACAAGCAAGATGAAAATGGCCTTGTGGTGAGGAATAAGGCATGGCTTGTAGCTCAAGGCTACACACAGGTTGAAGGAATTGATTTCGATGAAACTCTTGCACCTGTTTCTAGACTTGAAGCTATTCGCATATTACTTGCTTATGCTAACCATCATGATATCATCTTATATCAAATGGATGTGAAAAGTGCATTCCTCAATGGTAAGCTTGAGGAAGAAGTATATGTTGCTCAACCCCCAGGTTTTGAAGATCCAAAGCATCCTGCCAAAGTCTTCAGACTCAATAAGGCCCTCTATGGCCTCAAGCAGGCCCCACGGGCGTGGTATGATACTTTGAAGGAATTCCTCATGAAGAAAGGCTTCAAACCTGGTTCACTTGACCCAACTCTTTTCACTAAATCTTATGATGGTGAACTGTTTGTGTGCCAAATTTATGTTGATGACATCATTTTTGTCTGTAATGACCAACGTTATACTGATGAATTTCGTTATATGATGAGGGAGGAATATGAAATGTCTATGATGGGAGAATTTAAATTCTTCTTAGGTTTTCAAATTCGTCAATAGCGCAATGGCATATTCATATATCAGGAGAAATACCTCAAGGATGTACTGAGAAAATTCGGCATGCAAGACTGCAAAGGAGTCAAAATCCCTATGCCCACAAATGGTCATCTAGGCACTGATGAAAATGGTATTGACTTTGATCAAAAGGTATACCGCTCCATGATTGGTTCTTTATTGTACCTATGTGCATCTAGGCCAGATATTATGCTTAGTGTTTGCATGTGTGCCCGATTTAAAGCTACACCGAAGGAATCACACCATAAGGTTGTGAAGCATATTTTTCGATATCTAGCTCACACACCAACACTTGGATAATGGTACCCCAAGGGCTTGGCTTTTGATCTCATTGGATTTTCAAACTCTGACTATGCTAGTGATCGTGTGGACCGCAAGTCAACATCTGGCACATGCCATTTCCTCGGACGATCTTTGGTCTGTTGGTCCTCGAAGAAACAGAACTGCGTATCACTGTCTACTGCTGAAGCTGAGTACATTGCTACTGGTTCTTGTTGTGCTCAACTACTATGGATGAAGCAAACTCTCAAGGACTACGGTGTCAACGTGAAGAATGTGCCACTCTACTGTGACAATGAGAGTTCCATCAAGATTGCTCATAACCCAGTTCAGCACTCGAAGACAAAGCACATTCAGATTCGTCATCATTTTCTTCGTGATCATGTGTTTAAGGGCGACATCTCTATTGAGCATGTGAAGACTGAAGAACAGCTAGCCGATATCTTCACTAAGCCCTTGGATGAGAAGAGATTTAGCAAGTTGCGATGTGAGCTAAATCCTAGAATATTCAAATGTTCTTTGAAAAGGACACTCATCCTAACACTTATGCAAAATTGATGACTTAGATGTGCAACACATGAAGAAACGTTTTTCTTCAATCAATGAAGAATAACACTCTAAGTGTGAAGAAATTAACGAAGAATTTGATTCTCAGAACCCTATGACAATTGTATGCGGTGCCTGAAATCATCATTCTTATACGGTGGGTCACACCACCACAAAATGTTGAAAATCTTCAATTGAGTTTTTCTCAGTTCTTTGAAATTCCTCAGTTGTTTTTCAACTTGCATTGTCTTCACCATTTCCGTCGTTTTTCTTCTATAGCATTCACTTATAGCTATTTCTTCGTATTGCCTTTTCTGCTATGTGAATGTGATCAGACCCTTCCCCCTCTATGCTATAGTCAACCCAATATATTCACAAATTCTTCATGTGCATTCTATTTGAAACTCGTTCAAAATCTTCACTATGTCCTTGTCAGCTGAAGAATTTGCGAACGGAACTTTTAACTTATCATATCTAAATTTTCGGCTTTGCCACTCCAACCGTTCCACATCCCACGACAACACTTATCTATTCACCCACGATCTCCACTTCTCAGTACGTGGGTGACACATGTCAAGAGAATGAGAAGGGTCAGGGGCACATTCGTCCAATTTCTTTGGGCGAAGAGTTTTTTCACCGTGGCTATAAATACCCCTTCCCTTCCTCACTTCACTTTTACTCCGCTCGTTCTCACTCCAGCTCGAGCTTCTCAAACCCTAGCGCCACCGCTACTTCATCGTCGCCGGTGAGGAAGAGCTTCACTGCCTCGACCTCGTCGCCTTCGTACTCGCGTCGGCTGCGGATTTCTTCACTCTGCCGCCGCCGTAGCTGTCTTCCTCTGCCAAGTTAGGGCGTGGAAGATCTGAACTGACGAACTTCACATCTGCACCTCTCAGTTCATCATGTTCTTCGTCCAGGGTAATTAAAAGTTAATTTTACTACCCTCCTTGATTCGACAAATTTCTACAAAATCTTCAAAGGTGTTTATTCTTCAAATTCGTCACACACTGAACACCTCACATGTCATTTGTTCTTGATTCATTTCTCTAAGCTATATTTTTCTTCAAGATTCCTCAGTTGTGTGGATTTCCGATATATACAACTCTGGAACCTAAGACAAAGAACGCTTAGTGAAATTCTTCAAGACTCATCTGGTCAAATTCCTCAAACTTGTTCTTTTTGAAAAACCTCTGAGAACGCATATGACCTCTCCATATTCCTCACAACTATACTCTGTTCACAGGTACTCATGTCAGCTGCTGAATCACTAGGTTCTCATCAACTTAACTCATTTGCAGCATTCCTCGAAGAAAAGTTGCATACATCTTTAGAGAATTCCATTGTTCAAATACCTCATCTGAAGAAAATGACTGATGGAAAGAAGCCACAGAAAGGAGGAAAGAGGCCTAAGGTCAACACAACGTTTGAAATCCCTGATGATATTTATGCTGGGTACTGCACACCACCTGAGGAGGACAAAAATGAACGCAAGGTGCGCATTCAAAAGATTGAGAGGAGATGGGCAAGAGAGTGGAGGGAGTACAGGTACGTTACTCCCAAGTACATGAAGAAATTTGCTCTCAATACTCCATGCCTAAGACCTCCATTGGCACCTGGCCAAGAAGCAGATCCCACCAGCCTCAAGCGCGGTGAGGATTATCCTGATGAATGGGCCAAGCGCCAGGCCAAGCTAGCCAAAGTAGCTAAGGAAGGAGTGAGGAAAATTAATGAAGATTCTGCTGCTGCTGCTGCCACTGCTGAGGCCTCTGCAAGCAAGCCAAAGAAGGCCATGCCAAAGAAGCCTGCTCAGAAGCCAAGTGCTTCACCCTCAATGCCCTCACGGCCAAGTTCCTTAGCAATGCCCTCACGACCAGACTCTTCAAAGCCCTCACAGTCAACTCCTCATGCTGCTCCCAAGTCCTCAGCTCCTCCGCCAAAGTCCTCAGCTGCTCCGACCAAATCCTCGGCACCTACGCATCTCGCCATGTGCCAAAGGACGACAGGCATCTCTATTGCCTCAGGAGCTTCTGCTAGTTCCTCAGCTGCACCGAATTCCTCAACATGCCCCTCTCTGCTGAAGAAAAAGGCCACTGCTGGATGAGGTTCTCGCACAAGTCCTCATAAGAGGCAAGTCGCCTTCCAAGTGTCGTCCGATGAAGATGAGGTTGATAATGATGAACTTGCAGAAATCATCAGGGATAGGCAAGTCAGGGCCGCTAGAGCCAAGGACACAAGTGTGCCTCTACTTTTGGATCCAAAGTTGATCCTTGAGTACATTGATCTATGGCACAAGGACCCCAATACTCATATGCCCGATTTCGAGCTGACTCCTGGCCAAAGTCATATGTTGACTCACTTCATTCAGGAAGAAAAATGGAAGTTTGAGAAAGCCAGACAGATCAAGAAAGCATAGTACAAGAAGGAGCGCTTCCTGAAGAAGAACGTTGTCTCTATGAAAACTGAAGAACTTGTCACAATTCAATCAGAGATTAAGAAACTCAATGATGAATTTGACACATACCGTGCTGACTGGCTTGGAGCCGAAGTCAGGTTTGTGAAATTGACTGAAAAGTACAGTTCCACTATTGCAGCCCCAATGCAACAAGAAATTCCTCAGGCTGAAGCATCTGCTCAGCCTACTGAAGAAAATGCCAGCACCACTGATGACACTCGGGCTGCTGAAGAAAATGCTAATTCCAGGGCTGATGACTGCATTCCAGCCACTGAAGAAACTGCCAGGGCAACCACTAGTGTTGTGCCTGAAGAAAGTGAAGACGTCATGGCAACTGCATCAATTGCGCCTGAAGAAATTCAATCAAATTCCTCTGCTCCTCCTATGCCTACACCAACTCTGATCCTTCCATCTGTATCAGATGTGAAGAAGATCAAGGCTGCAGAGCATGCAGCAGTGAAGAAAAGGAAGGCATCAACTTCATCTAATTCTTCATCCCTGAAGAAGATGAAGCCATTGACTAGCTCATTTAACAACCCAATTGATCATGTTCCTATCTCAACCATGACATTAAAGGACCTTGTTCCTTTTGATGAAGAATACGTGATCCCAAGCGGATAATATGATGACATTCCTTCTGCTGCTTCGTCAGAGCAGTTGGATGAAGAAATTGAAGTGGATGAAAACCCTTCAACCCCAATTATCTCATCGCCCATGCCTCAATTCACTGCTGAAGAGGCCGGCGTTGAAGGAATGGATGAAAAAGTCGATGTGGACATTGGATGCACCATGCCAGTGTTGAATGATGACTTTTGGGAAAGTCAGCACCCCAATTCTCCTTTGTTCACTCCTCTGCAACAAATTCCTCAGTCCCCAGTAGCTATTGAAGTACAAATGGGATCTGAAGAACCTCGTGCAACTCTGTCCATCCATGAAGAAATTCCAGCCACTAGTGCTGATGAAAATGTAAATGAAGAATTGAAGTCCCAAGCTGCCACTGAAGAAGTACATGAAATTCCTCAGCCTATGGAACCTGAGATCGAGATCCCTGAGGTTGTGATGCAATTGACTGACACTCCTCACCCCAAGCAAAAGGATCCCTTCTCGAAGAAGCAAAAATTCAAGGTTGATGACTTCTTTGGCGAGCATGTATTCTTCACAGACTACAATCCTTATGACTCTGCTCGTCTTAGGAGGAATCGCTTCTGGACTGCCAGCCAGGCCAATTTCTATTCTTCACTACTCTTCAACAAGGACAAAATCTTCTACCATGAGCATATTCCTCATGTGGACATGGAATCATTGCCTTGTTTCACTCGTGCTCGGTGTGCTTCATGACGCAGGCCTCCTCAACTTTTGCTCTGACATTGTTGATTGGAATGAAGAGCTCATTCTTCAGTTCTATGCAACATTGCGCATCACCCGTGATCCTGAAGACATCAACACCTGGGTCTTGGACTGGATGGCCGACAATACTCACTATAAGGCACGAGCCTCTGAATTTCTTCACGCCCTGCCCATCAGTCCACCCAGTGAAGGAGCTCGCTGCCTGTACCAAGAACCTGAACTCACTGCTCATTACATGCAAGTGTTAATTAAGCCTCTGAAGCGAGAAGGAGTCTAATATAAGTATGTCTATATGCGTATGCAGGCTTCGAAACGATGTCGGCGTCTGCCGCATCCAGTTGCCGCTTTAGTTCGGCAAACCCATCAGTCCGGCTAGCCACCAGAGCTTCAACCACCTGCACATACAGGCGGTCTGGTTATTACCTGGGATTATGATCCTCTGTTTACCGCCATTTTCGACGACAACCAGAGTCACAGGGGCTACTATCTACATGGGGCACATCTAAAAATGTGCGGTACTGTCAAAAATGTACATCATTTTACATACCTCGAAGCCTTTCAGCAGACTCATAAAAGCTTCGTGCAAACCTCTTTTGGCGGATGAAATCCTTTCAATTACCGTACCCATTAGCATACGATGCGCTTCCGAAACGACCGCTTTCCCCAGAAGATCCTTCAGCGCGTCCGACCGCACATAGTACGGACCCTTGCTGTCGCTCTCCTCAGGAGCCGGATACTAGGGATGCCGGGCAGCCAAAGGGTTATCCTCTGGTGATATTGGATCCGGAGATACCCTTCGCGGCGACACTTCAAGTCGCCCGCTTCTTGAGCTGGGGAGTCTGGGGGAGGCGTTTCTCTCTCCATCATCTCCGGAAGAAGATCCCCCGAAGATGAACTCTGTCGAGAAGGGTTGCGATCCGGACTACAATTTACAAGCATCGGTTATTGTCTTCGGAAGTAAGGTAGGATATCTTCACTATTAAGTACTTTTTTATTACTTACAGCTCGGTAGAGGGCTGATCCCCGCACGGACATTTTGCGGCAAGAATACCCTCCGAGGCAGGACCCTCTGGTGGAGATTTCTTCTCCCGTTTGGAAGCCTTAGTTTCCGGATCTTCAGAGGTAGTCCTCTTCCTTCCCCAGGGAGAGAGAATGTCAGATTCTTCCCATTGGTTATCCTCCCTCGCGGAGGCGTTCATTCCCTCGATTGGAATAGGTAGCGATGGAGGCCCGCTTTCGCCCTCTTTATTCCCCCCTTCATCTTCCTTTGAGGGCACTAGACAAGGTGCTGGCTCGAGCATCTTTTCCAGCACCGGATTGTCCAAGCCTTCAGGAAGGGGGGCCGAACACCGGATCATCTTTGCCTTTGTTATCCAGTCCTGGTCAAAGAGCGATTCTTCAGAATGATGTCATGATAAATAAAAGGACAGCATGTTCGGCCATGGGATTACTTACTTGGGCCGCGGGGCGGTTGCGGCTCATGCCCATGTTCTCGGTGGTGTCTGGACACTCTATTTTGGGTCCGAAGAACGATTTGTACATCTCCTCGTGCGTCATGCGGAGGAAATTTTGAATAGTGTGCGGTCCTTCCGGGTTGGATTCCCACATGCGGAGGGGCCGGCGTTTGCAAGGCTGGACTCGACGAACCAGCATAACTTGCATTACCATAACCATACTGAAATCTCCCTCAAAGAGATCTCGGATATGGCTCTGCAGTATTGGCACGTCCTTGGCTGGACCCCATCTCAGGCCCCTGTTGATCCATGACATCAGTTGTGGTGGAGGGCCCAAGTGAAAGGTGGGGGCAACTACCCACTTGGCACTTCGGGGAGCTGTGACGTAAAACCACTCCCGTTGCCACAACCCGGACACCTCTGGAAAGGAATCCTTTGGCCATGGAGCGTCAGCAATTTTGCTTATTAGAGCACCTCTGCATGCTGCCTACTGCCCCTCGACTATCTTCGGCTTCACATCGAAGGTCTTGAGCCACAGGCTGAAGTGCGGGGTAATGTGGAGGAAGGCCTCACAAACGACAATAAATGACGAGATGTGAAGAAGGGAATCCGGGGCCAGATCGTGAAAATCCATCCCGTAATAGAACATAAGACCCCTAACAAAGGGATCCAGAGCGAGGCCTAGTCCTCAAAGGAAGTGGGAGACAAACACAATGCTCTTGTTGGGTTCGGGAGTAGGGACGACATGCCCTCGGGCGGGCAGCCTATGCAAAGTTTTGGCGGTCAGATATCTGGCCTCCCTCAACTTCTTGATGTCCTCCTCCGTGACGGAGGAAGGCATCCACCGGCCTTGAAGGCTGGATCCGGACATGATTGAAGGTTCGAATCACCTGACCTGGGCTTTGGGTGTTAGAACTTGAGGCAGGGGAAGGATTCGATTGAGCGCGGGAGGGAAAAAAGAAAAAGCCTTGTCCCTTTATAAAGGGGATGAATATGAGGCGTCCTCCTCGTGGCCGTTCGAGACTTACCTAAAGATCTAGGAGTCATACCAACAGGCACGGTTGGGTTACCCACGTTTTTATTGATGAGAATCCCGTGATAAAAGGAACACGATCTGTGCTTTGACAAGACGTGTCAAGAAACCGCCTCGCGTTATGTGTGGGGCTGGTTAAAGAAAAACGGTTCAAATAATTACCGGGTCATGGCGTGATGTCATGCTGCCAAAACGTGTCAGCAGATTAGATTTATGGAAATATTATTCTCTCTATGGTGGTATGTGGAACTTATTTTGTAGGGTCGGACACTATTCGTGTATTCAAACTCTTCTGTTGTATATTCGGAGGAGGAACCCGCCTTGCAATGTCGAAGACAACATTGCACGTTGGACTCATCGTCATTGAAGCCTGGTTCAGGGGCTACTGAGGGAGTCCTAGATTAGGGGGTCTCCGGACAGCCGGACTATATCCTTTGGCCGGACTGTTGGATTATGAAGATACGAGATTGAAGACTTCGTCCCGTGTCTGGATGGGACTCTACTTGGCGTGGAAGGCAAGCTAGGCAATACGGATATGCATATCTCCTCCTTTGTAACCGACCTTGTATAACCCTAGCCTCCTTTGGTGTCTATATAAACCGGAGGGTTTTAGTCCGTAGGACAACATACAATCATACCATAGGCTAGCTTTTAGGGTTTAGCCTCTCCAATCTCGTGGTAGATCAACTCTTGTACTACTCATATTATCAAGAGTACTCAAGCAGGACGTAGGGTTTTACCTCCATCAAGAGGGCCCGAACCTGGGTAAAACATCGTGTCCCCTGCCTCCTGTTACCATCCGCCTTAGACGCACAGTTCGGGACCCCCTACCCGAGATCCGCCGGTTTTGACACCGACACCGGTCAAGCTCCAAGGACCAAATTCCTCGTAAAGGACTTACTCTATGTGCCCAGAATAGTCTATCGCATTATGACGAGGACAATGAGTCCCATCAACATCATTCATAGCATTCCTATCAATTATTATGATTTCTTCATGAGGACTCTGGCTAATGCTGCTCTCTCTCTGTTTGAGTTGAAGCCTTATGCTCCTTGGATTATGAGATTCCTCAGAACAAGGTCTTCACTCAACTACAAGGCTGATTTTCAGAATCACCTCAGCTAAGCAGACTTATACCTCCACTGATGAAAAGGGCAAGGCACCTCTGGTCATTGATGAAGGCATTCGTCCATTGGAAGGTTAGTTTCGCAAAGCTGCATCTTACTCCACCAATGATGACTCTGCCACTCATGATTCTGCTGCCAATGCACCGAAGTCTACTCCTCAAGCCATAGCTCCACGTGTGATGACTGACCGTGAGCTGCTTCTTAGTCTTCACCAAAAGGTGGATCAAAACCATAAATGGGTTAAGCGTCGGTTTGGTTCTATTCTTCACAACATGACTGCTACACATAATGCAGCGAAGAAAAACCATTACTACCTCCATGATGTTTTCAGTCGCACCTGGGCTATCCTATCACATCTGTATGGTGAAGAAGATCTGAAGAAAATGGGTCTCAAGAAGATTTTGACTGGTCTGCACCTCCACCGAAGAAATTCGAGAAGGTCAAGGTTCCTTCTTTGGTGACCATCTCATATTCTTCATCGCATAAAACCGACGAGTATGAAGACTTGGACGACACTGCGGCAGGCCCTACGACGACAAACGACCCCAACAACGCTGGCGCTCCTCCATCAACTTGATATTCTTCAGGGGCGTTAGTCCTCATTTTCAACCCTTTTGGTCATTCGATGACAAAGGGGGAGAAATTTGAGTTAATCTTCAAGCGGGTCTACCTATATGGGTGTTTTTTTCTCTAATACAACTCTCGTTCTTTTGAAGACTTTGTTGGATCGAGTTGTAATCTTAAACTCTATGGTGGCCTGATACTTTTGTTGTGTTTTCCTGCATGCTTATTCCTCATTAATGTTAATGCACGCATGCTGAATTACATCAATCACCATATCTCATCATGCATTTCAAATTCCTCATATGATATGTTAAATGCGTGTAAGAATTACAAGATATAGGGGGAGATCTCTACATGATACTACTCTTCAAAGTGTGCATTGCTTCAAAAGAAAATTCCTCACTATGCACATCTTCAGGGGGAGTTCTTCTATATATTGCAATCAAATTCCTCAGTTCCAGTATTTACACTTCATATGTTTATCCCCGTTGAAAACTTAACCTATATTGTCATCAATCAGAAAAAAGGGGGAGATTGTAAGTGCATCTAGTGCCCCTTAGTGATTTTGTGTTATTGAAGACTTATAGGTTAAGGGACTGATGCGTTTGTGAGTGTACATAGGTTTATAAGTGTATGAGGAGTTTGATATTTACAGTGAAAGTCGACCCCTAAAAATGGAGTTCTTCGACTGAAGACTTTGTATTTCTGAAGACTTTCTGAAGACTTTGAAAGTGAAGAAATTGGTGTGACCTTGAAGACTTGGTATTCATTCGAGGAACATGGAGGGTGAAGACTTTTGTTTTCATAGTTTCATTTTCTCTTTCTTGAGTCATAGGAAACACCGTACTGTTAAAGGGTGGCGAGGAAATACTAAGGAAAAATTTCCATGTGATGCTCAACTCAAATCCTACACCTACCAATCCCTTCAAGTGAAGCCATTGGAAATCTCATACAGTTCAGTCATATTCTTTAGTGATAGAGACGAAGTTCCTCTGGTCTCTGAGGAATTTGTTCTGACCGAGGAGTTAGGAATTCGCCAGTGCGGATTGCCTACACAGTGAGGAATATGTTAGCCCTGAGGAATTTGATACTCAAAATTCTGACCGTTGTTGTGCTATGCGCCAGCTGTCCCAAAATATCTACCCACCTAACGGTCATATCATTAAAGGGCATTTATGTCTTATCATGTCGGGCTGCTCCCTAGGCTATAAATAGCCGCCCCCTACAACCACTAGCTGGTTGGCTGCTCCGAGAGAAACTGACACTTGTCATTTGAGAGCATCCCATCCTCCGAGGACTTTGAGTGAAAATCATCAAGTGAGGAAAACCCAAACACCTACAAACCCAAAGTGATTGAGCATCACTGAAGAGATTGATCCTGCATGGATCCGACGCTTGTTACCTTCGAAGATTGTGCATCTTCCAGACGGTTAGGCGTCATGGTCTAGAGCATCCAAGAGAAAATTGTGGATCGCCGAGTGACCAAGTCTATGAAGGTTTGGAAGTCACCCGAAGACTTACCACGAGTGATTGGGCGAGGTCTGTGTGACCTTAGCTCAAGGGGAATACGGTGAGGACTGAGTGTCCTGAGCTGCATGTTCAGGACTGTGTGTCCTCAGGTTTAAATACCTAGCCGCCCTAACCAGACGTACAACTGTCATAGTAGTTGGAACTGGTCTACCAAATCATTGTCTTCACCAAGCTACCTGGTTCCATTTCCTCAACCCTTCAATTTCCTCATTTCTGTGTTGTGTGCTTGTTCATATCTGTTTGAATACTTTGACTGAAGACTTTATCTATTTCCTTAGTTCAAATTCTTTAGTCTGTTTGTCTTATCTTGTGTTATCCTGCATTTACGCTTTCTATACTCTGTGCTCGTTTTCATTTCATCATGAAGACCATGGTCATGCACTGTTATGTTTACTTCTGTGTACTTATTCGGATGCAAGTAGTTCTTCACTCAGGAATTTCCTCCCCATGAAATTCGTCAGTGAAGAATTCATAAAAATCGCCTATTCACCCCCCTCTAGTCGATATAACACACTTTCAAAGACGCACTTCTCCAATTTGGGTTCGAGCTTATCAGGCTAAAGCTTTTTCACATAAGCATCGCAACCCCAAAGTTTAAGAAACAACAGCTTAGGTTTCTTTCCAAACCATAGTTCATACGGTGTCGTCTCAACGGATTTAGACGGTGCCCTATTTAAAGTGAGTGTAGTTGTCTCTAATGCATAACCCCAAAATGATAGTGGTAAATTGGCAAGAGACATCATAGAACGCATCATATCCAATAGAGTACGGTTACGATGTTCGGACACACCATTACGATGTGGTGTTCTAGGTGGCGTGAGTTGTGAAACAATCCCAAATTGTTTTAAATGAAGGCCAAACTCGTAATTCAAATATTCGCCTCTGCGATCAGATCGTAGAAACTTTATTTTCTTGTTATGATGATTCTCCACTTCACTCTAAAATTCTTTGAACTTCTCAAATGTTTCAGACTTGTGTTTCATTAAGTAGATATACCCATATCTGCTCAAATCATCTGTGAAGGTTAGAAAATAACGATACTCGCTGCATGCCTCAACACTCATTGGACCACATACATCGGTATGTTATATTTCCAATAAGTCAGTATCTCGCTCCATTGTTCCGGAGAATGGAGTTTTAGTCATCTTGCCCATGAGGCATGGTTCGCAAGTATCAAATGATTCATAATCAAGTGATTCCAAAAGCCCATCTGCATGGAGTTTCTTCATGCTCTTTCCACCAATATGACCTAAACCGCAGTGCCACAAATATGTTGCACTATCATTATCAACTTTGCATCTTTTTGCACCAATATTATGAATATGTGTATCACTACGATCGAGATTCAGTAAACCATTTATATTGGGTGTATGACCATAGAAGGTTGTATTCATGTAAATAGAACAACAATTATTCTCTGACTTAAATGAATAACCGTATCACAATAAACATAATCCAATCATCTTCATGCTCAACGCAAACACCAAATAACATTTATTTAGGTCCAACACTAATCCCGAAGGTAGAGGGAGTGTGCGATGGTGATCTTATCAACCTTGGAATCACTTCCAACACATATCTTCACCTCGCCCTTAACTAGTCTCTATTCAATTTGCAACTCCTATTTTGAGTTACTAATCTTAGCAACTAAACCGGTATCAAATACCCTGGGGTTAATTATGAACGCTAGTAAAGTAAACTTCAATAATATGTATATCAAATATAACTTTGTTCACTTTGCCATTCTTCTTATCCGTCATGTATTTGGGGTAGTTCCGCTTCCATTGACCATTTCCTTTGCAGTAGAAGCACTTAGTTTCAGGCTTAGGTCTAGCTTTGGGCTTCTTCACGGGAGTGACAACTTGCTTTTCATTCTTCTTGAAGTTCCCTTTCCTTTTCCCTTTTTCTTGAAACTAGTGGTCTTGTTAACCATCAACACTTGATGTTCTTTCTTGATTCCTACCTTTGCCAATTTTAGCATCGCAAAGTGCTCGGGAATCTTTTTCGTTATCCCTTGTGCATTATAGTTCATCACAAAGTTCTAGTAGCTTAGTGATAGTGACTAGAGAACTCTGTCAATCACTATCTTATCTGGAAGATTAACTCCCACTTGATTCAAGTGATTGTAGTGCCCAGACATTCTAAGCACATGCTCACTAGCTGAGCTATTCTCCTCCATCTTGTAGGCAAAGTACTTGTCAGAGGTCTCATACCTCCTGACATGGGCATGAGTCTAAAATACTAATTTCAGCTCTTGGAACATCTCATATGCTCTGTGGCATTCAAAATGTCTTTGAAGGCCCGATTCTATGCCGTAAAGCATGGCGCACTAAACTATTAAGTAGTCATCATATCGAGCTTGCCAAACGTTCATAACGTCTGCATCTACTCCTGCAATAGGTCTGTCACCTAGCGGTGCATCAAGGGCACAATTCTTCTATGCAACAATGCGGATAATCCTCAGATCACAGACGCAGTCCGCATCATTGCTACTATCATTTTTCAACTTATTTTTCTCTGGGAACATATCGAAAACACGGGGGAGCTACAACGCGAGCTATTGATCTACAACATAATTTGTAAATACTATCAGGACTAAGTTCATGATAAATTAAGTTCAATTAATCATATTACTTAAGAAAACCCACTTAGATAGACATCCCTCAGGTCATCTAAATGATCACGTGATCTAAATCAACTATACCATATCCGATCATCACGTGAGATGTAGTAGTCTTCAATGGTGAACATCTCTATGTTGATCATATCTACTCTATGATTCACGTTCGACCTTTCGGTCTCCAGTGTTTCGAGGCCATGTCTGTAGATGCTAGCACTAGTAGAAAAAGGGCCTTTAGTCCCGGTTCATAAGGGCCTTTAGTCCCGGTTCTGGAACCAGGACTAAAGGGTCGTTACTAAAGCCTCCCCCTTTAGTCCCGGTTCTTATACGAACCGGGACTAAAGGCCCTCCACGTGGCCGTTGCCTGGAGGTCCACCTTTAGTCCCGGTTGGTAACACCAACCGGTACTAAAGCCAGCCGGTACTAAAGGAAATTTTATGATTTTTTTTTGAAAAAAAAATGATTTTTTTTTATTTTCAAATTTCTGAATTATTTTAACCTCTAATCTCTAATCACCCCTCATCACTTCTCAATTTAACCTCTAATCTCTAATCACCCCTCATCATTCCAAATCATCAAACTTCCCGGACGGTCACCCATCCTCTCACTACTCCAGCCTGAGCACGCTTAACTTCCGGGTTCTATTCTCCCTCATTTCCAAGTCTGCACTTGTTGTTTTCCTCACAATAGTGAGATGTCAATCCTATTAACCCTCAGGAATTTAGCTTGAGCATGAAGTCACACATTTCACTGTTTGAGTTTGAAACTATTGTTCTAAAAAACAATATTAATTTAGTAACACTAATATTTCTTGAATAAGTAGTTTGACCACAATTAGACCATAGTTTGACCAATGTTTGACCAGATTTGACCAAAATTCAAAAAAACTGAAATAATTATTTAGTAACACTAATATTTCTTGAATAAGTAGTTTGACCATTGTTTGACCACAGTTTGACCAGATTTGACAAAAATTCAGAAAAACTGAAATAATTATTTTGTAACACTAATATTCTTGAATAATTATTTAGTAACACTAATACTTTTTGAATAAGTAGTTTGACCATATTTAACAAAAATTCAAAAAAACTGAAATTTGAGCATAACTTTTTTTCCTTTTAGAATTTGAGGATTCTAAAAATTTGCAAACAGGCCATAAGCCGTCAAAATCGGATGCGGATTTTCGTGCTGAACATTTTGATATATTATACGTTTTTTCTGACATCGTAGGCAAAAGTTATAGCCGTTTTACATTTTCCCTGCACTTTTCGCAAAACATGTCCAAATTTAAGTTTTTAATTTTTCCTAACTAGTAGATGTGGTAACATAACTACATCTCGAAGGATTTTAACTTTTGAAGTTTTTATCATTTTCTTTTGCTTTTTACTAAACTGAAAAGGCGATACACAGGGTGGGGGTAGGATTTGAAAATTGCACCATTAGTACCAGTTCGTGGCACGAACCGGTACTAAAGGTTAGACCTTTAGTACCGTCTCATGCCACAAACCGGTACTAATGGGCATCGCACCCTTTAGTACCGGTTCGTGGCACCAACCGGGACTAAAGGTCCCATTTGAACCGGGAGTAATGCCTGTACGGTACCCTCACCGCTTGAACCGGGAGTAATGCTCACATTAGTCCCGGTTCGTAACGCAACCGGGATTAATGCTCTTTTCTGGCCGAACGAAAGCCATATTTTCTACTAGTGTAGGCTCGTCAAGTTTAACCCAAGTATTCCGCATGTGAAAAACTGTCTTGCACCCATTGTATGTGAACGTAGAGCTTATCACACCTGATCATCACGTGGTGTCTCAGCAAGACGAACTATCGCAATGGTGCATACTCAGGGAGAACATTTATACCTTGAAATTTTAGTAAGGGGTCATCTTATAATGCTACCGCTGTACTAAGCCAAATAAGATGCATAAAATATAAACTTCACATGCAACCAAAATATGTGACATGATATGGCCATCATCATCAGGTGCCTTTGATCTCCATCTCTAAAGCACCGTCATGATCTCCATCATCACTGGCTTGACACCTTGATCTCCATCGTAGCGTCATGGTCTTCTCGCCAACTATTGCTTCTACAACTATCACTAACACATAGTGATAAAGTAAAGCAATTACATGGCGTCTGCATTTCATACAATAAAGCGACAACCATAAGGCTCCTGCCAGTTGTCGGTAACTTCTACAAAACATGATCATCTCATACAATAACGTATATCACATCAATTCATGACCATATCACATCACAACATGCCCTGCAAAAACAAGTTAGACGTCCTCTACTTTGTTGTTGCAAGTTTTACATGGCTGCTACAGGCTTCTAGCAAGAACCGTTCTTACCTACGCATCAAAACCACAATGGTGATTTATCAAGTTTGCTATTTTAACCTTCAAAAAGGACCGGCCATAGTCAAATTTGTTTCAACTAAAGTTGTAGAAACAGACACCTGCCATCCACCTTCATGCAACACTAGTTGCATGTCTGTCGGTGGAACCGGTCTCATGAACGTGGTCATGTAAGGTTGGTCCGGGCCGCTTCATCCAACAATACCTCCGAATCAAAATAAGACATTGGTGGTAAGCAATATGACGACCACCGCCCACAACTCTTTGTGTTCTACTCGTGCATATCATCTACACATAGACTTGGCTCGGATACCACTGTTGGGAAATGTGGCATGCAATTTCAAAAAAATTCCTACGCTCATGCAAGATCTATCCAGGAGATGCATAGCAATGAGAGGGGGGGAGTGTGTCCATGTACCCTCATAGACCGAAAGCGGAAGCGTTTGACAACGCGGTTGATGTAGTCAAACTTCTTCACGTTTCGACCGATGAAGCACCGAACGTACGACACCTCCGAGTTCTGCACACGTTCAGCTCGATGACGTCGCTTGAACTCTTGATCCAACAAAGTGTCGAGGGAGAGTTTCGTCAGCACGACGGCATGGTGACGGTGATGGTGAAGTGATCCGCACAGGGCTTCGCCTAAGCACTACGAAGATACGACCCGAGGTGTAATCTGTGAGGGGAGGCGCCGCACATGGCTAACAGATGTTGTTGTGTGTTCTAGCACCCCCTCATATATATAGGTGGTAGGGAGAGGGAGCAGCCAAGGGGCGCCCAAGTCGGAGGAGTCCTACTTGGGGCCCTAGTGCAATTCGCCCTCCCCCCTTACCATAACTTCCGGAGGGAGAGGAAGGAGGAGGGAGGAGGGAAGGAAGGGGGAGGCCGAATCCCTCCCCACCTTTCTCTCTTCTCCTCTTTCCTTCCCCTCCTATTTCGGCCTACATGGGGCGCACCTGCCCTTTAGGGGCTGGTATGTCCCCCTCGTGGCCCATTAGGCCCATGTGGTTGCCGGGGGGATGCCTGGAATCCCTTCCGGTGACCCAATATGTACCCGATACCCCCAGAACACTTCTGGTGACCGAATACCATCGTCCTATATATCAATTTTTTCCTCTCAACCATTTCGAGACTCCTCGTCATGTCAGTGATCTCATCCGGGACTCCGAACAACATTCAGTCACCAAATCACATAACTCATATAATACAAAATCGTCATCAAACATTAAGCGTGCGGACCCTACGGGTTCAAGAATTATGTAGACATGACCGAGACACCTCTCCGGTCAATAACCAACAGCGTAACCTGGATGCTCATATTGGTTCCTACATATTCTATGAAGATCTTTACCGGTCATACTATAATGACAACATACGTTATTCCCTTTGTCATCGGTATGTTACTTGCCCGAGATTCGATCGTAGGTATCTACATACCTAGTTCAATCTCGTTACCGGCAAGTATCTTTACTCATTGCGTAATACATCATCCCGCAACTAACTCATTAGTCACATTACTTGCAAGGCTTATTATGATGTGCATTACCGAGAGGGCCCACAGATACCTCTCCGATACTTGGAGTGACAAATCCCAATCTCGATCTATGCCAACCCAACAAACACCTTCGAACATACCTATAGAGCATATTTATAATCACCCAGTTACGTTGCGATGTTTTATAGCACACCAAGTATTCCTCCGGTATCTGGGAGTTACATAATCTCATAGTCGAAGGGATATGTATTTGACATTAAGAAAGCAATAGCAATACAACTGAACGATCAACCTGCTAAGCTAACGGATGGGTCTTGTACATCACATCATTCTCCTAATGATGTGATCCCGTTCATCAAATGACAACACATGTTTATGGTTAGGAAACTTAACCATCTTTGATTAACGAGCTAGTCTAGTAGAGGCTTAGTAGGGACACTGTGTTTTGTCTATGTATCCAAACATGTATCAAGTTTCTGGTTAATACAATTCTAGCATGAATAATAAACATTTATCATGATATAAGGAAATATAAAATAACAACTTTATTATTGCCTCTAGGGCATATTTCCTTCACATAGTTCAAAGCCTACAGTAGAACTTGATGTTGTAACTTTCTTGGGGCTCTGGAAATAATTCCTTTGAAATAGAATCATTCTGTCATACCTGCGGTTTAGTGAATAATGGCCCTAGATACTGGGATCTCTTATCTTGGTTATTTTTATATACTACTTTGCAAGATCGAGCTAGGCTGGGCTAGGCTCACAAAATAATGATGATGATTACTTAGCTAAAATCCTAAAATCTGGAAATCTCTAGCCATTTGCTCTAGCTAGCAGCAAGAATAATGAACATAAAGCCCTATGCCCAGTTGTGTCATGGATATGCCTAATCAAGTTCCATATGTATATAATTTCATTGTGTTTGCCTTGTGAAATCGATGCGGATGTGGTCATCGAAGTTTGATCCGGTCACGGATAGATGTGTTGAGCTGCATATTTAACCATGTATATTTTATCATTTCCAACAGATATTTAACCAATGCTAAAAAAATAAAAACCTGCATTAACATTTCAACCAGAACTTCATCGATTTGTTTTCGACCATAAGTGGGTTTGGATTAATATTTGATATATTGCTATTATTTGAAGCCTCGTATTTCAGAATTTTGGTTAAACTGTTTGTATATTGTATAACTAATATTGATATGTTACACATTATTTAAGGCCATTGATATATTGCAACCATATATTTCCTATTTCTGGGTGAATTAGGATTTCAATTGACATCTCAGTCATAAGAGTTTGAGTGCGACTCCATCGTGATATGCACTTCCGTCCACTTTTTCTGTTTTTTGGTGAATATAAATTCTTGATTTCAGTTTTTGTAAGCGTTATTTAAGTGGATATGATATATCGATAATTATGAAGAATGGGAATGGAATGGGCAAGAAAAATATATGAGAAGAATGAGGAAAAAATATGTGTGGCTCTATTTGAAATGGAATAGAACTATATATATTGCAGTCCATGCAATCAAATCGGCATATTCCATGTTTCCTATTGTGATTTCAGTTACTTTCAAGTTTCAGTATTTTTCCAGTGATTTTGATGTGTTGTCTAATGTGTATATGTCTGCAAAGCTTCAGTGTAAGTGCCTAATGGCTAGATCCAAGGATGGCATTCATTGCATGACAACACCAGATTGGGGAGTTCATGGTTCACTATTCTTCTTCTTCTGAAGCTTGTTTTAAGTTCGGTTTTTTATTAGCTGGTTATAAGAAACATTTTATGCCACCTGATATATCAAAATGCACGCTGATTCATTCCTATTTGATAAATTTATAATCATTTGGTTGGAGATATCCTATCAATAACCCTGGGCTACACCACCTGCATTGGAGAGCACTTTGATTCCATGTTTGTTGTTTGCTATTTGTTCGTCCATTTGACCCTTTCTACATTTGATTAAACAGTTTCTTCCTGCAGATTAAGAAAATTGTTCACATCCAAGGGTTGCGACTGCATCTCCTTGAAGAATTGACAATTTCATGTGATATATTATCTTCGAAATGTTCTATATGTGACGGTTTGGCATGTTGTTGGAAATTGAAATAAAGGGTCTTCATATTATGCCATCATTCTACCTGATCCTGAAAACAACTTAGTCGAGACATGAATCAAAGATGATATATGTTGTTAGCATCTTGTTACAAAGTTACTTTATGGGATATGATAAGTAGCTGATGTAAGGCATACATATATGCATCTACTCTTGCATTTTATTATCCTTATTTGAAAAAATAGTCCATGCGAACTTGACAACATCAAATGGTTTGTACGCTAAATGTATTTTCTTTTCTATGTGATATAATGAATGGACATGCTAACTGGTAATTATGGGAATGTCGTGACATGTATGGCAGCATGGAAGGATAAATTCAAAGCTTGTAGATTCTATGCCTGGATGAGAGTGCAGAGGATAGATGACTCTACATTGTGTAAAATGTTTTGTATCCACAGTAGTAGAGAAGGATGAGTCCCTTGCCTGTAATGCATGGATCAGCGAGTTAGGAGGAAAAACACATTGTACATTTCTAGTTTGTTGTGTATGAGTCCTCGACTTTATATGACTGTTATATTGTCTTTTTGTTGGTAATTTTGTTATTATCACACGTGGCTATTTGCCTCTTTACATTTTTCTGTGATATATATAATCTTCACATTTTTAGTGCATGTGTTATGGTAAACAAGTATTGTGGCCTTTTTATGATATCGAAAAGCAGATTTTTTTAGAGCTCATACATGTTGTGTTTGATCCTGATCTGGTATACGCCATATAAGTATCTCAAGTTAAATATGTTTTGTATTGTATGACCAAACAATAAATCTTTATCTTTAGGCAAGTTTGTGAAGTATTACATCCCATCGAGATATAAACTCAAAGAGTTCATGGATCTACTCCAAAATCATTTCACATGCATGATTGTTGATATATGCGGACTGAAACTATGAGCTTTATGAATTTTAAATTTGTATTCTAGCGGACGTGCATTGCACGTGCACACTTACTAGTAGAGGATGACAATCGCACGAGATTCGGCTGCTATTTTGCGCTAAGCGAAGTATAGGAATACTCATGAGATTAAGCGTGCTAAATCCTACGAGAAACTATAGGTTTTACAAGTCTACCGACATGTGCATCAGCCCGTGAAGAAGATCAAGGGGCAAGTTTAGGCTAGTCCCATTTACCGTGCAGGTCGTTGGTTTTTTTCCTGGTTTTTTCTTCTTATTTTTATTTTCTTTTTCATTTTTTTATTACGCAAACATTCTTTTTGAATACTTTAATATTTTCCATATTTACAAGCATTTTTCTAAATAGCAAACATTTTTTGAATATGCTACTATTTTTGAAATCATGAATTTGTTTTGAAATCGGGAAAATTTTGAATTTGCAAAACTTTTTAAATTCATGAAAATTTTTCAATTTGAAAACAATTTTGAAATATAGGAACATTTTTTGAACTCATGAACACTTTCTTCAATTCATGAACAAATTTTGTATTGAGCAATACATTTTAAATTTGTGAACAATTTTTTAAATTGCAAACATTTTTTGGATTCGCAAATAATTTTTGGAATAATAAACATTATTTACTAAAATTCATGAACATTGTTCAAATTTGTGAATATTTCTTGAAATTTGAGAACACTTTTTTCAAATTTTAGACATTTCTTGAAATTCTGAACTTTTCAAATACATGAATTTAAACCCGAATTTTAGGTTAGTGAATAATTCTTGAAGTTAAAAAATATATAAAAGAAACTAAACAAAAAGATAAAAACTTAAAAATTGGGTCAGGAACATGCACATGGGCCCACCCAAAATGCACCCGGGTACAAGGGGTGCACGATTGGTGGCTATTTGGAGCACCCGCAAGTCCTAGTTCCTATTCCACTTCTTTTTCCAGCTTCTGACCTATTTTTTCTTTTTCCTTCATTTGATTTTCTCGATCACTTTTATTCGGGTTTTATTTTCTTTTTAATTTGCATCTTATTTTTCTTTCTTTTTCTGTTTCTTTCCCTTTTTATTTTTTCTTGTTCATTTTTCCTTTCTATTTCAAAATTCATCAACTTATCCAATCCGTGAACTTTTTAAAACTATGTGATTTTTTTTGTAAATTCACGCATTTTTAAAAAAAATTGATGAACGTTTAGCAAATTCATGGATTCTTTTTCAAAATAATGAACATTTTTTGAAATTCGTGAACCATTTTTCAAAATGGATGAACATTTTAATAATTCGTGAATTTTTTTAAAACATGGATGAACATTTTTCCAAATCCATGAAGTTTTTCCCAAAATCAAAAAAAAATCTAAATTTGTGATTTTTAAAAATGAAACACATGATTTTTGTTTGAAGTCGCGAATTTTCTTACAAAAATGATTTTTTTTTTCTTGAAAAGGCAACGGTAAATGATGGACCGGTCAAGGCGACCAACGAATCCGAAAAATCCGGTGCCCCACGGGCGAGCTGCTCGCATCCTTCTTGGGATAGCCCATGATGACTGCGCGTGGGCGCTCGCTACGCTCCCTCGCACTTAAGGGGCTCGGGAGAAGCTCTCCCTGCAAGTCACTTAGAGAACTCCAGTTTTCATGTCTAAAGAAAAAAACAAGACCTCCTGCCTGGCGCTCGTTAGCGTTAAATAGATTTTATTTTTAGGGAGTTAAAGTCAAACATATATGTTCACACAGATTCGTGCGTAATGGGCCGCTAGCCCACTAGTGATAAGTGGCACACTTTTATTTATTTATTATTTCTTTAGTTTTTAGTCGATTTTATTCCCCAAAAATTGTTGCTTTAACCCTTTTTTAGAATTTTAAATCAATAAGAACCTACTAAAAATAAAGATATATTTAAAAATGTTCATCATGTACTAAAAAATATTTAGTATGTGTATTTTAAAAGAAAATTCATGATGTATTACAATATGATCATCGTATATTACAAAAATGGTCAACATATATTAAGGAAATGTTCAATGTGTATTTAGAAAGTGTCCAACATATATTACAAAAAGTTCACTATATGAAAAAAACATGTTGATTGCATATTAAATAAATCTTCACTGTGTATATATAGGTGGTGGGAGGGGGCTTGGCCGACTTAAGGGAGGAGGTCTCCCCCACTTGGTGCGCCAACCAAGGAGTAAGAATCCTCCCCGAACTGGTCCCCCCTCCCCCCCGCGCCTATAGGGGGCGACACCTCTATATGGCCCTTAGGACCCATCATCTCTCCACAACTAGGACTTTTATTTTTCTTAAGCCTATTGACTATAAATAAATGTCAATGGTATCCCAATTAATATTCGAGCACTTTATTATTTATATTAGGTACCCAGAAATATTTACCGTCTATATATCAATCTCCAGTATTACTCGAAACACTTTCTTTTTTCCCTGAAACTATTCTGTTAATATTTTGTCATATTCCTCACTCCACTAGTACTCCATAGACCGTAATTCATTTTAGCGTGTGACCCTGTAGGTTCGGTGGAATATAGATAGGAACAAAACTTTCTTTCATTCAATGATCATCAGCAGAACCCTGGGCATCCATGTTGACCACTATATCCACACGAATGTTATTCAAGTGAACATATGGTTATCATATGTCATTCCTTTTGCTTCCTGATACTTTACAAAACCCAAGGTGAGATATATCAGTATCCTCTTGAATGACACTCATGCTCACTATATTGGTCTCTTCGTTGCCGATTCTATTCTTTCTCGTTCTCATGTTTTGACATCCTTGTGAGCTAGTCACATATGTCTGTTCAGACGATGATGAATGCCTTCACACCTAGAGGGGGCTAAGAATATCTCCCCATCGTCGGAGGAGAAAATATCACTCTTGAGCTATCTTGCCCCTTGTCATACTTTCTGATGAAATTGAAGTTGTCGTTATGATTACCCTGTTATGAATAATGTTAGACCAACAACAAAGTGCATCGGCTAGTATGAAGTGACTCAATACTCTACTGGTCTAAGGAACTGAGCATACGTTAACTCTCCGTATTATAGACTATAGACTTGTGATGATGCCATCTCTAAGTATCACAAACAAGTTGGGTTAATCAGTATGATCGTTCTTGTAACATCATACTCTCAAAGTTGCCAGCATCCTTATTGTTGGGGAACGTAGCATGTAATTTCAAAAATATTGTTGCGATCACGCAACATCTATCTAGGAGATGCATAGCAACGAGAGGGGAAGAGTGTGTCCACGTACCCTCGTAAACCGAAAGCGGAAGCGTTAGGTTAACGTGGTTGATGTAGTCAAACGTCTTCACGATCCAACCGATCTAGTACTGAACGTATGACACCTCCGAGTTCAGCACATGTTCAGCTCGATGACGTCCCTCGAACTCTTGATCCAGAAGTGGTTCGAGGGAGAGTTTCGTCAGCACGACGGCGTGGTGACCGTGATGGTGATGTGATCCACACAGGGCATCGCCTAAGCACTACGACACTATGACCGGAGGAGTAAATTGTGGAGGAGGGCACTGCACATGGCTAAGAGAACAACTGTTATGCCTTGGGGCGCCCCCTGCCCTCGTATATAAAGGAGGAGGGGAGGAAGCGGCCGGCCCTAGGGGGCGCGCCATGGGGGGCCGAATAGGACTCCAAGTCCTATTGGACCCCCTTCCTTTCTTACGGAGGGGGAAAGGGGAAGGGAGAGGGAGGAGGAGAAGAAAAGGGGGCGCCCCCTCCCCTAGTCCAATTCGGACTCCCCATGGGAGGGGGCGCGGCTACCCCCTGTGGGCTGCCTCCTCTCTCCCCTATGGCCCATGTAGGCCCATTACTTCCCCGAGGGGTTCCGGTAACCCCTCAGCGCTCCGAAAAATACCCGAACCACTCTAAAACCATTCCGGTGTCCGAATACCATCTTCCAATATATCAGTCCTTTACTCTCGACCATTTTGAGACTCCTGGTCATGTCCGTGATCTCATTCGGGACTCCGAACAATCTTCGGTCACCAAAACACATAACTCATAATACAAATCGTCGTCAACCGTTAAGCGTGCGGAGCCTACAGGTTCGAGAACTATGTAGACATGACCGAGACACATCTCCGGTCAATAACCAATAGCGGAACCTGGATGCTCATATTGGTTCCTACATGTTCTATGAAGATCTTTATCGGTTAAACCGCAATGATAACATACGTAATTCCCTTTGTCATCGGTATGTTACTTACCCGAGATTCGATCGAATGTATCCTCATACCTAGTTCAATCTTGTTACCTGCAAGTCTCTTTACTCGTTCCATAATGCATCATCCCGCAACTAACTCATTAGTCACATTGCTTGCAAGGCTTATAGTGATGAGCACTACCGAGAGGGCCCAGAGATACCTCTCCGATACTCGGAGTGACAAATCCTAATCTCGATCTATGCCAACCGAACAAACACCTTCGGAGACACCTGTAGAGCATCTTTATAATCACCCAGTTATGTTGTGACATTTGATAGCACACAAGGTGTTCCTCCGGTATTCGGGAGTTGCATAATCTCATAGTCAAAGGAATATGTATAAGTCATAAAGAAAGCAATAGCAATAAAACTTAACGACCATTATGCTAAGCTAACGGATGGGTCTTGTCCATCACATAATTCTCCTAGTGATGTGATCCTATTCATCAAATTACAACACATGTCTATGGTCAGAAAACTTAAACATCTTTGATTAATGAGCTAGTCAAGTAGAGGCATACTAGGGACACTTTGTTTTGTCTATGTATTCACACATGTATCAAGTTTTCGGTTAATACAATTATCGCATGAATAATAAACAGTTATCATGATATAAGGAAATATAAATAACAACTTTATTATTGCCTCTAGGGCATATTTCCTTCAATCTCCCACTTGCACTAGAGTCAATAATCTAGATTACATTGTAATGACTCTAACACCCATGGAGTCTTGGTGCTAATCATGTTTTGCTCGTGGAAGAGGCTTAGTCAACGGGTCTGCATCATTCAGATCCATATGTATTTTGCAAATTTCTATGTCTCCCTCCTTGACTTGATCGCGGATGGAGTTGAAGCGTATCTTGATGTGTTTGGTTCTCTTGTGAAATCTGGATTCCTTCGCTAAGGCAATTGCTCTAGTATTGTCACAAAAGATTTTCTATTGGACCTGATGCACTAGGTATTGCACCTAGATCGGATATTAAATCCTACATCCAGACTCCTTCATTTGCTGCTTCTGAAGCAGCTATGTACTCCGCTTCACACGTAGATCCCGCCACGACGCTCTGCTTAGAACTGCACCCGCCGACAGCTCCACCATTCAATATAAATATGTATCCGGTTTGCGACTTAGAGTCATCTGGATCAGTGTCAAAGTTAGCATCGATGTAACCATTTACGACAAGCACTTTGTCACCTCCGTAAACGAGAAACATATCCTTAGTCCTTTCCAGGTATTTGAAGATGTTCTTGACTGCTATCCAGTGATGCACTCCTGGATTACTTTGGTACCTCCCTGCTAAGCTTATAGCAAGGCACACATCAGGTCTGGTACACATCATTGCATACATGATAGAACCTATGGCTGAAGCATAGGGAATGACTTTCATTTTCTCCCAATCTTCTGTAGTAGTCGGGCATTGAGTCTGACTCAACTTCACACTTTGTAACACAGGCAAGAACCCTTTCTTTGACTGATCCATTTTGAACTTCTTCAAAACCTTATCAAGGTATGTAGTTTGTGAAAGTCCAATTAAGCGTCTTCATCTAACTCTATAGATCTTGATGCCCAATATAAGCAGCTTCACCGAGATCTTTCATTGAAAAATTCTTATTCAAGTATCCCTTTATGCTACCCAGAAATTCTATATCATTTCCAATCAACAATATGTCATCCACATATAATATTAGAAATGCTACAGAGCTCCCACTCACTTTATTGTAAATACAGGCTTGTCCAAAAGTCTGTATAAAACCATATGCTTTGATCAAACTATCAAAGCATATATTCCAACTCCGAGAGGCTTGCACCAGTCCATAAATGGATCGCTGGAGCTTGCACACTTTGTTAGCACCTTTAGGATTGAAAAAACTTTTGGTTGCATCATATACAACTCTTATTTTAGAAATCCATTAAGGAACACAGTTTTGACATCCAATTGCCAAATTTTGTAATCATAAAATGTGGCAATTGCTAACATGATTCGAACAGACTTAAGCATCGCTACGGGTGAGAAGGTCTCATCGTAGTCAACTCCTTGAACTACCTTTCGCAACAAGTCGAGCTTTGTAGATAGTAACATTACCATCAACGTCAGTCTTCTTCTTGAAGATCCATTTATTATCTATGGCTTGCCGATCATCGGGCAAGTCCATCAAAGTCCATACTTTGTTCTCATACATGGATTCCATCTCAGATTTCATGGCCTCAAGCCATTCGCAGAATCTGGGCTCATCATCGCTTCCTCATAGTTCGTAGGTTCGTCATGGTCTAGTAACATGACTTCCAGAATAGGATTACCGTACCACTCTGGTGCGGAACGTACTCTGGTTGACCTATGAGGTTCGGTAGTAACTTGATCTGAAGTTTCATGATCATCATCATTAGCTTCCTCACTAATTGGTGTAGGCATCACTGGAACTGATTTCTGTGATGAACTACTTTCCAATTCGAGAGAAGGTACAACTACCTCATCAAGTTCTACTTTCCTCCCGCTCACTTCTTTCGAGAGAAACTCCTTCTCTAGAAAGGATCCATTCTTAGCAACAAATATCTTGCCTTCAGATCTATGATAGAAGGTGTACTGTAACATCCCAAATTTTCAATTTGGAATGTTATACATTAGGTCATCATGCATATCATATTTTTTCTCGCATTTTCCGATCCTAGAAAATTTCACGCAACTCAAGGACCCTCGGAGAGAGTTGGAAGTTTCATTATTTTCATATTTGGGATTTCTCAAATTTTGAAAATAGGATCATTTGGATTTATTTAATTATCTTCATAAAGTTTTCCTATAAAAATTTTGAGAGAGGGAATAATATGACTTTCCCAAATTTAGGGAAAAAAATGAAGATTTAATAAATAAATCCATTTTGGTTTTTGCCGGAGTTTTATTTGCGTTTTATTTGCCTTAGGGAAAAATGCGTGTTTAAAAAAATTGCATTTTAGGCCCCGAGTAAAGTTCATTTTGTTCGACTCATTTTTAGGAGTCGGGGAAAGTTTACTTTATTAATTTTGGAGTTCGTTTAGATTTTTTTTATTTCTCTGCGCGCGAGACCGTTTAAAAAAAAACTGCAGCGCCTTGGGCCAAAGGCCCAAGCTGCTAGCTGCCGGCCGGCCAAGGCCAAGGCCACCGCGCGCGCACGCACCAGGCGCAAGGCGCCAGGGAGCCGCCATCCTTTGTGGATTCCTAGTAGGATTCATCTACTTTCGTTTTTTTTTCTAGATCTTTTCCCTCTTTTGTTTCCTAATCCTAATCTATTTCTTGTCCCCTACCCCAAGCAAAACCCTCCCCTCCCCAATATAAATACCCAAGCACCCCCCCCCTCTAAACCATCAAACCAACACCTCTCCTCTCCTCTCCTCTCCTCTCCTCCGCCTCACCACACGCCACCGCGCCACCCGCCGCCGCCGCGCCCCACACGCCGCCGCGCCCCACACGTCGCGCCACCCCACACCCGCCGCCGCCGGAGCCCTCGCTCTTCGAGGTACTAGCCCCGCGCCGCGTCACCTTTTCTTTTCTCGGATCGTTTTCTTCTAATCGTTCCGATTCTTTTCTTCTCTAAACCGTTCCGGTTTTCTAGATCAGTTTTTCGTTCGGTTTTCTTCTCCGAAACCCTAGATCGGATTTGTTTTCTTTTCCGATTTAGTTGCCTTTGGACCGTTCGCCGGACCGTTCGTCTTAACGAACGTGATCACCTGATCGCCTCGGTTAATGAACGTCTGTTCGTTTAACCGTTCGTCGTTCTCTTTTCTCGTCGGATTTATTCCGCGATTCTTCCGATCGTGATTTCAGATCCGATCTTCTTTCTAGTCTATCTTCTTGCTCGTTTATCGGAATCAGGTGATTCAAATGCCTGGAGTTTCGCCTCGAAACCGCCGTTCCGTCTAATCAACTTGAACAAGCTTTTGCTACAGTAAAATTTTGACCTAGTTTCAACTTGCTAGAACCGAGTTGTTTTCTTCCGCCGTTTGTTTTTCGTTCGATTCTTTTGCAACCAGGGTTCTTAAGTTGAACTCTCTGGTTAGATCTTTTATTCGAGATTTCCCTGTGCATTAGATGAGTACTTATTGTATGCTTGTTGTTTGTCTGCGATAGATTACCCGGATTGCGCCGCTTGTTACTTCGAAACCCTAGGACTCGCGGATCATCAGCAAGGCAAGTAACACTTGATCATATCTCTTCTACAACCCATGTTTTATTGCATTAGATCAAACCCTCAAACACTTGCATTGTTTAGGATCTAAATTAAATTGTGGGATTGGGAAGTAGAATTGAGGTAGTACCTATTACCTGTTTATTATCAAACCCTTGGGAGTTACTTCTACGTTTGCTTATTATGCCATGCTGTGCTAGTAGACGTGGATTGGGTGAGTGATATCCATGACAGATGTGAGATTGATAATTTTAATGGTTTATCTAAGGTGGCAACTTAAACACACATCTGGGTGGATTGAGGCACCTGATGTCTATCAGGACTTGCCTGTTTTATTTTAGACCGCCACCCAGGCTCAAAGGGATCATAAGATCTTTCATGCTAGAAACTTCCGTGTGCAGCCACAAGCCATTATGGGCTCTAGCATAGTTGACTAAGTTGTGCGAACTCTTATAGTGGTGGACTAGCAGATGTAGGGGATGTAGGTGTACCGGTCCACCCATCGTAAGGTGCTAGCGCTTCTGAAAGACTATGTCTCGGTCATCCGTTTCTTAAACACCATGAAGTGCGAGAAAACAAGCGGAGGCGATCGAGTCTTGTGGGGAAAAGTGCGCAAACCTTTGCAGAGTAACAAACTAATCATGATTAGCCGTGTCCCCGGTTATGGACAACTTGAGTATCTAGTACTTGAATATCATTGTGAATCTCAACATGTTACCTCAAATAAAAGCTATTGGGTTTTAATGAGTACTTTTAATTGGGATTGAGGATGCTGTCAACCATTCTCAATGTTCAACAACCACCATGATAGTTAAACAAAATTATTCCTTTGATGTAGGGAAAAATTGGCTTTTCGCAAAACTGTAACCATAGAGCCTTACCACCAGCCATAATGCATGTAGTATAGGCTTATTGTTTCATTACTCTCTATGTGTTACTTTGCCAGCATATTCCATGTGCTGACCCGTTTTCGGGCTGCAACGTTAATGTTGCAGACTTTTCAGACGACGATTGAGGTGCGTTTAGGTCGTGGTTCTATACTCAGTGATGCCGATGGAGTTGATGGACTCACTTATCTTCCAAGCCTTCCGCTGTTATCGTTATTAGATGGCCTTAAGCCATATTTATTGTAATAAGTTCTTTTTTGAGCCATCGATGTAATAAGTGTGTGATTGCAACTCTGCTATAAAACCTCGATGTACTGTGTGGTGTCAGCATTACTGATCCAGGGATGACACCGTAGCACAGTAGACGTGATCCATTCGGGTCAGGTCGCTACATGTACCCAACAGTTTCTTTTGGGAATCCTATGAAGGCACATTTCTCCTATTTGGGTTCGAGCTTATCAGGCCGAAGCTTTTTCACATAAGCATCACAACCCCAAACTTTATGAAACAACTGCTTAGGTTTCTTGCTAAATGAAAGTGCGTTATATCGACTAGAGGGGGGGGGTGAATAGGAGATTTTTATGAAATTCTTCACTAAGGAATTTTCCGGTGAGGAAATTCCTTAGCGAAGAACTACTAGCAGCGGAATAAGTACTCAAAAGTAAACATAACAGAATACAAGCATAGTCATCATGATGAAATGAAGACAGGCACAGAGTACAGGAAGCGTAAGCATAGGATAACACATGATGAAGACAAACAGACTGAAGAAATTAAACTGAGGAAATTGAGAAAGTCTTCAGTCAAAGTCTTCAAACACAGACATGAACAAACACACAACACAATTATGAGGAAATGAAAGAGTTGAGGGAATAGAACCAGTAAGCTTGGTGAAGACAATGATTTGGTAGACCAGTCAAACTGATGTCTCAGTTGTACGTCTGGTTGGAGCGGCTGAGTATTTAAACTCGAGGACACACAGTCCCGGACACCCAGTCCTGAACGCGCAGCTCAGGACACCAAGTCCTCACCGTATTCTCCTTGAGCTAAGGTCACACAGACCTCGCCCAATCACTCGTGGTAAGTCTTCAGGTGACTTCCAAACCTTCACAAACTTGGTCACTCGGTGATCCACAATTCCTCTTGGATGCTCTAGTCCATGATGCCTAACCGTCTGGAAGAAGCACAGTCTTCAAAGGTAACAAGCGTCGGATCTACACAGGATCAATCTCTTCAGTGATGCTCAATCACTTGGGGTTTGTAGGTGTTTGGTTTTGGGTTTTCCTCACTTGATGATTTTTGCTCAATGTCCTCGGAGGATGGGTTTCTCTCAAATGACAAGTGTCAGTTTCTCTCGGAGCAGCCAACCAGCTAGTGGTTGAAGGGGGCGGCTATTTATAGCCTAGGGAGCAGCCCGACATGATAAGACATAAATGCCCTTCAATGATATGACTGTTAGATGGATATATATTTTTGGAACAGCTGGCTCATAGCACAGCAACGGTCGGAATTTTGAGTAGCAAAATCCTCAGGGCTATCATGTTCCTCACTGTGTAGGCAATCCGCACTAGCGAATTCCTAACTCCTCAGTCAGAACAAATTCCTCAGAGACCAGAAGAACTTCGTATCTATCATTGAAGAATATGATTGGACTGTATGAGATTTCCAATGGCTTCACTCGAAGGGATTGGTAGGTGTAGGATTTTGATTTGAGCATCACATGGAAATTTTTCCTTAGTATTTCCTCGACCCCTTTAACAGTATGGTGTTTCCTACGACTCAAGAAAGAGAAAATGAAACTACGAAAACAAAAGTCTTCACGTTTCATGTTCATCGAATGAATACCAAGTCTTCAAGGTCACACCAATTTCTTCACTTTCAAAGTCTTCAGAAAGTCTTCAGAAATCCAAAGTCTTCAGTCGAAGACCTTCATTTTTAGGGGTCAACTTTGTCTGTAAATATCAAACTCCTCATATACTTATAGACCTGTGTACACTCACAAACGCATTAGTCCCTTAACCTATAAGTCTTCAATACACTAAAATCACTAAGGGGCACTAGATGCACTTACAATCTCCCCCTTTTTGGTGATTGATGACAATATAGGTTAAGTTTTCAATGGGGATAAACATATGAAGTGTAAATACTGATATTGAGGAATTTGATTGCAAGATATAGAGGAACTCCCCCTGAATATGTGCATAGTGAGGTATTTGCTTTTGAAGCATTGCACACTTGAAGAGTAGAATCATGGAGATCTCCCCCTATATCTTGTAATTCATAAAACATTTGACATATCACAATGAAGAGTTTGAAATGCATGATGAAATATGGTGATTGATGTAATTCAGCATGCGTGCATTAGCATATATGAGGAATAAGCATGCAGAAAGACATATCAAAAGTATCAAAGCACCATCGGGTTTAAGTTTACAACTCAGTCCAATAAAGTCTCAGAAGAACGAGAGTTGTAACTTAACAAAAAAACGCCCATATAGAAAGACCCGCTTGAAGACTACTCAAAATTCTCCCCCTTTGTCATCAAATGACCAAAAGGATCGAATATGAGGACTAACACCCCTGAAGAATATCAAGTTGATGAAGGAGCGCCAGCGTTGTTGGGGTCGTTTGTCGTGGAAGGGCCTGCCGCAATGTCGTCCAAGTCTTCATTCTCATCGGTGTCGCGCGATGAAGAATATGAACTGGCCACCAAGGAAGGAACCTTGACCTTCTTGAATTTCTTCGGTGGAGGTGCAGACCAGTCAAAATCTTCCTTGAGACCCATTTTCTTCAGATCTTCTTCACCATACAAATGAGACCGAATGGCCCAGGTGTGACCAAACACTTCATGGAGGTAGTAATGGTTTTTCTTCACTGCATTGTGTCTAGCAGTCATGTTGTGAAGAAATGAACCAAACTGACGCTTAACCCATTTATGATTTTGATCCACCTTCTGGTGAAGACTAAGAAGTAGCTCACGGTCAGTCATCACACGTGGAGCTGTGGCTTGAGGAGTAGACTTGGGTGCATTGGCAGAGTCATGTGTGGCAGAGTCATCATTGGTGGAATAAGATGCAGCTTTGCGAAACTGACCATCCAATGGATGAATGCCTTCATCTATAATAGCTGGTGCCTTGCCCTTTTCATCAACTGACTAATAGGTCTGCTTGAGGACTTCAATCGGGGGCAAGTAGCTGAGGTGATTCTGAAAATCAGCTTTGTAGTTGAGTGAAGACCTTGTCCTGAGGAATCTCATAATCCATGGTGCATAAGACTTCAGCTCAAATGGTGAAAGTGCAACATTGGCCAGATCCCTCATGAAGAAGTCGTGATAATTGACAGGAATGCCATGGACGATATTGAATACTAGATTCTTCATGATGCCAACAATTTCCTCATCAGAGGAGTCGTGGCCTTTGATGGGACTCATTGTCCTCATTAGAATGCGATAGACAGTTTGGGGCACAAAAAGTAATTCCTTCACGAGGAATTTGGTTCGTGGGGCTTGACCTGGCTTCAAAGGTTTCATCAGAACTTGCATGCATGTAGTGATTTGTAAGCTCAGGTTCATAGTAAATGCAACGAGCTTCTTCAAGGGGAGGACTGAGTGGTAAGGCACGAAGCAATTTAGTAGATGGTGCTGTGTAGTGAGTGTTCTCAGACATCCAGTCCAGCACCCATGAATTTACATCTTCAGAATCTCCTGTGATGTGCACCGTCGCATAAAATTGAAGAATCAGTTCTTCATTCCAATCGCAGATGTCAGAACAGAATTTTAATAGGCCAGCGTCGTGAAGAACACTAAGGACTGGCATGAAGCATGACAGAGATTCCATATCCACGTGAGGAATGTGCTCATGGTAGAAGATTTTGTTTTTGTTGAACAACATTGAGGAATAGAAATTGGCTTGGCTGGCAGTCCAGAAATGCCTCTTCCTTATGCGAGCAGAATCATATGGGTTGTAGTCTTCGAAGAATACATGCTCGTCGGAGAAATCATCAGCCTTGAACTTTTGCTTCCTGGAGAATGGATCCTTTGGCTTGGGCAGAGGAGTGTTAGTGAGTTGCATCACGACCTCAGGAATCTCAATCATAGGTTCTTCTTCAGTGACAGTCTGCGTCTTCAGTGACAGTCTGCGTCTTCAAATGTTCAGCAGCAGCAGTTTCTTCAGAACTAGTGGCTGGAATTTCTTCACATACAAATGAAGTGGGATGAGTTTCTTTAGAGCCCACTTGAACAGTTTGTGTAGAGGACTGAGGTATTTGCTGCAAGGGTGTGAACATTGGAGAGTTTGGATGCTGACTTTCCTAGAATTCATCACTCATCACTGGGGTGGAGCAGCCAATGTCCACATCTTCATCTTCCATTTCTTCAACACCAGCCTCTTCAGCAGTGAACTGAGGCAGAGGCGAGGAAATGACAGGTGTTGAAGGGATCTCATCCACCTCAATTTCTTCATCCAACTGCTTTGACGAAGCAGTAGAAGGATTTTCTTCATCAGATCCGCTACGGATCACATATTCTTCATCGAAAGGAACAAGGTACTTTGATGGCATGGTTGAGATTGGAACAACATCGATTGGATTTGCAAATGAACTTGTCATAGGCTTCATCTTCTTCGGAGCTGAAGAATCTGAAGCAACTGATGCTTTCCTTTTCTTCACTACTGCACGCTCTGCAGCCTTGGTCTTCTTAACATCTGATGCAGATGGAAGGATTGGAGTTGGTGTAGGCGCAGGAGGAGCAGAGGAATCTGGTTGATTTTCTTAAGGCACAACTGCTGCAGTTGCCCTGATTTCTTCATTTTCTCCAGGCACACCACTAGTGGATGCCCTGGCAATTTCTTCAGCGGCTGGAATGCAGTCATCAGCCCTGGAACTCACATTTTCTTCAGCAGCCTAAAAGTCATCAGCAGTGCTGGCATGTTCTTCAGTTGGCTGAGCAGATGCTTCATCCTGAGGAATTTCCTGTTGCGATGGAGCTGCAATATTTGAGGTGAACTTCTCAGTCAGTTTAACAAACCTGACCTTGGCTCCTTGCCAATCAGCATAGTAGGCTTTGAAGTCATCGCTGAGGGTTTTGATTTCAGACTGGATTTTTACAAGTTCATCAGTTGTCATAGTGACAACATTGTTCTTCAGAAATTTCTCCTTCTTGTATTGCGCTTTCTGGATCTGTCTGGCCTTCTCAAATTTCCACTTTTCTTCTTGAATAAAGTGAGTCAGCATGTGACTTTGGCCAGGAGTCAGCTTGAAATCAGGCATGGGAGTGTTGGGGTCCTTGTGACAAATATCAATGTATTCAAGGATCAACTTGGGATCCGAAAGGAGAGGCACATCTGTTCCATTGGCTCTAGCGGCCCTGACTTGCCTATCTTTGATGATTTCAGCAAGTTCATCATCATCAGCTTCGTCTTCTTTAGACGACACTTGGAAGGTGACCTGCTTCTTCTGAGGACTTGGGCGAGGACCTCATTCAACAGTGGCCTTTGTCTTCAGTAGAGAGGGTCCCGTTGAAGAATTTGGTGCAGCTGAGGAACTAGCTGAGACACCTGAGGCAATGGAGATGCCTGCAGTCCTTTGGCACAAGGCAAGATGCACAGGTGCTGAGGACTTTGTCAGAACAATCGAGGACTTTGGAGAAGCTGAGGATTTTGAAGGAGCAGGAGCAGCATGAGGAATTGGTCGTGAGGGCTTTGAGGATTCTGGCCGTGAGGGCATTGCTGAGGAACTTGGCCTTGAGGGCACTGTTGGTGAAGCACTTGGCTTACGCGCAGGCTTCTTAGACATAGCCTTCTTCGGCTTGACAGCAAAGGCCTCAGCAGAGGCAGCAGCAGCAGAGTCTTCATTGAATTTCCTCACTGCTTCTCTGGCTTGCCTGGCCATCTTGGCTTGGCGCTTTACCCATTCGTCAGGATAATCCTCACCGCGCTTGAGGCTGGTGGGATCAGCTATTTGGCCAGGTGCCAATGGAGGTCTTGGGCATGGAGGATTGAGTGCGAATTTCTTCATGTATTTGGGAGTAACATATCTGTACTCCCTCCACTCTCTTGCCCATCTCCTCTCTATTCTTTGGATGCGCACTTTGTGCTCATTCTTGGTTTCCTTGCCATGAGTGGCCTCATCAGGGGTGCAATAGTCCTTATATATGTCATCAGGGATCTCAAAAGCAGTATTGACCTCAGGCCTCTTTCCTCCCTTTTGTGGCTTCTTACCGTCAACCATCTTCTTCAGTTGAGGAATTTGAACAATGGAATTCTCTGAAGATGTATGCAACTTTTCTTCAAGGAACGCCTGAACAAAGAACACGACGAACTGGAGTGAGGAGATGTGAAGTTCGTTAGTGCGGATCTTCCACGCCCTAACTTGGCGGAGGAAGATAGCTACAGCGACGGAAGAGTGAAGATTTCCGCGGCCGGCACGAGTACGGTGGCGACGAGGTCAAGGCAGTGAATCTCTTCCTCACCGACGACGATGAAGTAGCGGCGGCGCTAGGGTTTGAGAAGCTCGAGCTGGAGAGAGGTCGAGCGGAGTAAAAGAAGTGAGGAAGGGGAGAGGGGTATATATAGCCATGGTGAAAACCGTTCGCCCGAAGAATTTGGACGAACGTGCCCCTGACCCTTCTCATTTTCATGACATGTGTCACCCACGTACTGAGAAGTGGAGATCGTGTTAGATCATGGGTGAGTGGATAAGTATGTCATGGGATGCGGAACGGTTTGAGCGGCAAATCTGAAAATTGGATAAGATAAGTTAAAAGTTCCGTTTGCAATTTCTTCAGCTGACAAGGACACAGTGAATATTTTGAACGAGTTTCAAATAGAACGCACATGAAGAATTTGTGAATAGATTGGGTTGAGTATAGCATAGAGGGGGAAGGGTCCGATCACATTCACTTAGCAGAAAAACCAACTTGAAGAAGTAGCCATAAGTGAATGCTGTAGAGGACATAAACTCATATATCTATATATAGCCAATGAAGAAAAACAATGGAAACAGTGAAGACAATGCAAAGTTGAAGAATTTGAACAACTGAGGAATTTCAACTTTTGGTGGTGGCGTGATCCGCCGTATAAGAATGATGATTTCAGACACCACTACAATTATCGTAGGGTTTTGAGAATCAAACATACAATTATCGTAGGGTTCTGAGAATCAAATTCTTCATTAATTTCTTCACACTTAGAGTGTTATTCTTCATCGATTGAAGAAAAACGTTTCTTCATGTGTTGCACATCTAAGTCATCAATTTTGCATAAGTGTTAGGATGAGTGTCATTTTGAAAGAACATTCGAAGATTCTAGGATATTTAGCTCACACCGCAACTTGCTAAATCTCTTCTCATCCAAGGGCTTTGTGAAGATATCGGCTAGCATGTTGACTTGCGGTCCACATGATCACCAGCATAGTCAGAGTCATAATATCCAATGAGATCAAAACTCGAGCCCTTGGGGTACCATAATCCAAGTGTTGGTGTGTGAGCTAGATATCGAAGAATATGCTTCACAGCCTTATGGTGTGATTCCTTCGATGTAGCTTGAAATCGGGCACACGTGCAAACACTAAGCATTATATCTGGCCTAGATGCACATAAGTACAATAAAGAACCAATCATGGAGTGGTATACCTTATGATCGAAGTCAATACCATTTTCATCAGTGCACAGATGGCCATTTATGGGCATAGGAATTTTGATGCCTTTGCAATCTTGCATGCCGAATTTCCTCAGTACACCCTTGAGGTATTTCTCCTGAGATATGAATATGCCATTGCGTTGTTGACGAATTTGAAGACCTAAGAAGAATTTTAATTCTCCCATCATAGACATTTGATATTCTTCACTCATCATGTAGGCAAATTCATCACTATAACATTGGTCAGTACGGCCAAAGATAATATCATCAACATATACTTGGCATACAAACAATTCACCATCATAAGATTTAGTGAAAAGAGTAGGGTCGAGTGAACCGGGTTTGAAGCCTTTCTTCATGAAGAATTCCTTCAAGGTATCATACCATGCCCGTGGGGCCTTGTTGAGGCCATTGAGGGCCTTGTTGAGTCTAAAGACTTTGTCAGGATTCTTTGGATCTTCAAAACCTAGGGGTTGAGCAACATATACTTCTTCCTCAAGCTTACCATTGAGGAATGCACTTTTCACATCCATTTGATATAAAGTGATATCATGATGGTTAGCATAAGCAAGTAATATGCGAATAGCCTTAAGTCTAGCAATAGGTGCAAAAGTTTCATCAAAATCAATTCCTTCAACCTGTGTGTAGCCTTGAGCTACAAGCCGTGCCTTATTCATCACCACAAGGCCCTTTTCATCTTGCTTGTTGCGGTAGATCCACTTTGTGCCAATGATATTGTACTTGCGAGGATCTGGACGTTTGACCAGTTCCTAGACATTGTTGAGCTCGAACTGATGTAGTTCTTCTTGCATGGCCTGAATCCACTCAGGCTCCAGAAATGCTTCATCTACCTTAGTGGGCTCTGTGATAGAGACAAAAGCATAGTGCCCACAAAAGTTAGATAAATGTGAAGCTTTTGAGCGTGTGAGAGGACCTGGCGCTTTGATGTCATTGATGATCTTTTCAACTTGAACTTCTTTTGCAATGCGAGGGTGAGCTGGTTGTCGTTGAGGAATTTGATCAACATTCTCTTCAGCACCATTTTCTTCAGTATTTTCTTCAGGTGCATTAGCTCGATGTTCTTCATGTTCTGGAATGAATTCTTTAGCAGATTCTTCAATAGGAATGACATCCTCAGTACCCTTGAACTTGATAGTTTCCTCAGGTGCTGGTTCATCTATCACAGTAGCTAGGTGCTCTCTTTGTGAGCCATTAGTTTCATCGAACCGCACATCTACAGTTTCAACAACCTTGTGAAGAACGTTCTTGAAGACTCTGTAGGTGTGCGAGTCCTTTCCGTAACCAAGCATAAAACCTTCATGTGCTTTCGGTGCAAATTTTGAGTTGTGATGAGGATCTTTAATCCAACATTTAGCACCGAAGACTTTGAAATAACTTACATTGGGTTTCTTATCAGTGAGGAGTTCATAGGCAGTCTTCTTGAAGAATTTGTGAAGATATACTCTGTTGATGATGTAGCATGCAGTTTCAATTGACTCAATCCAGAACCGACGAGGCGTTTTGTATTCATCAAGCATAGTGCGAGCCATCTCAGCAAGAGTCCTGTTCTTTCACTCCACGACGCCATTCTGCTAAGGAGTATAAGGAGCATATAACTCATGAGTAATACCAAGTTCATCAAGATAGTCATCTAGACCAGAATTCTTGAACTCGATTCCATTGTCACTTCTGATGTGCTTGATCTTCACACCAAAGTTCGTTGAAGCCCTCGAGGAAAATCGTTTGAAGACTTCCCGCACTTCATGTTTGTAAGTAACAATGTGTACCCATGTGTATCGAGAGTAATCATCAACAATAACAAAGCCATATTGAGATGCATCATTTGAAATAGCAGAATAATGATTAGGACCGAAGAGATCCATGTGATGCAATTCAAATGGACGAGTAGTGGTCATGATAGTCTTCGCTGGATGCTTAGCCTTTGTCATTTTCCCAGCTTCACAGGCTCTGCATAAGTGATCCTTGAGGAATTTGACATTCTCAATGCCAATGACATGCTTCTTCTTCGCAAGTGTGTGCAAATTCCTCATGCCTACATGACCAAGTCGTCGATGCCAGAGCCAGCCTTCTGAAGCTTTTGCAAGTAGGCATACGGCTGGTTGTGGTCCTGTAGAGAAATCAACAATATACAGGTCTCCTCTCCTAAAGCCTTCGAAGACTTTGGAATTGTCAGCTTCCATAAGCACAACACAACGGTACTTGCCAAAGACAACAACCATATCAAGATCGCAAAGCATTGAGACAGACATGAGGTTGTATCCTAAGGACTCGACAAGCATGACTTTGTCCATGTGTCGATCCTTTGTGATCGCAACCTTACCTAGACCCAATACCTGACTTTTTCCTTTGTCGGCAAAGATGATATGCTTCAGATGCGATAGAGACAATGGAGCATCCATCAATAGATTCTTGTCACCAGTCATGTGATTTGTACATCCACTATCAAGGACCCACTCAGTTGCTTTGGGTTGATCATCCTGCAGATGAATTAGAGCAACTTACGAACTCATATACTTCATAAGTGAAGAATATGGCATCAATTCATCAGATATATTTAATCGAGCAAAAGAACAGATAAAGCAGTGTGAGGACGTGAGAAATGAAGGTTCATTTCTTCATGATTAGCCTGCGTCCTTTCAGCATACTCAGGTCTCCAGCAAATTCTTCAGATGATTACGTACGTCTGGAGACCTGACCCTGCAGAAGAGATTAGTTCTTTTTCTTCACCGCCCACATCTGAAGGGGTGGCAAAGAGTTCATCATTCTGCGAGCTCCATAAGAGAAAGGTGGCATAGATGCCAGTCCATTTCGTTTCACATAAGAGGGGTTAGAGTAAGCATAAGAGTAAGCAGAGAAATTCTTCGAGGACTTATGGACATAATGATTTGAAAAATAATGCACATATCCATAATCCTTCGATCTTCCCTGCGAAACAGACGGGTTAGCACGATGATATTCATATGAGGAATTTGATCCTTTTGAGGAATATGATCCATATGAGGAGTTTGGTCCGTATGAGGACTTGGATCCATATGAAGAATTTGGTCCATAAAAAGAATTTGATCTGGGGTTCCTATTCTTCACAGGTGGCGTCATGATGACATTCACCTGAAGATTTTCAAGGCATCTTTTGGGAACCCAGATTTTCTTCATAGGGGGACCGTTCCTGCAGTTAGTGCCAACATATCTAGCAAATACTTCACCATTCTGATTTTTGAAAAGTTTATAGTTAGAGTCAAATGACTCATCATCAGAATGAGGAGATTCACATGCAAATCCAGATAAGTTAGATGGATCAACTGGAGTTCCCTTTGCAGCAACCCATGTAGTTTTGGGGTACTGCTTAGTCTTCGAATATGTACCATCACCATTGAGTTTTCTCTCAAAGGCAATACCCTCTTTCCTAGGGTTCCTGTTGAGGATCTGCTTTTTAAGCACATCACAAAGAGTCTGGTGCCCTTTGAGGCTTTTGTACATGCCTGTCATGTACAATTCCTTCAGCCCTGCATCGTCAGTGATACTAGCAATGTCCTCAGATGAGGAATTAGTGATAGCAGAGGCATGTGAAGAATTTGAAACATTAGCAGCATTTGAACATTCAGGTGAAAAATTAGTAGATTCACGTTCAATGCATTTCAAACAAGGAGAGACAAATTCTTCCTGAGAAGCGCTGATTTCTTGAGCAAGTAATGAATCGCGCTCCTTCTGAAGATCTTCATAACTCACTCTTAGCTTCTCAAGGTCTTGCTTTCTTTGAAGAAATTCATAAGAAAGCTTCTCATGATCAGATAAGATAGTGTTATGATGACCTTGAAGGTTGTCAAACCTAGTCTAAAGTCTCTGAAGATTTTCAGTCAAGGATTTAGTGCGATCCATTTCTTCACCCAACATATCATCACTTTTGTCTAGCATGTTTTGAACCTTTTCAAAAGCCCTTTGTTGTTTTACAGCAATCTTAGCAAGTTTGGAATAACTGGTCTTAAGGTTTTCATCAGATTCATTCTCACTTGATTCAGTGGAGGTATATTTGAGTACCTTGGCACCCTTTGCCATGAAGCAATAGGTAGGAGCGTAGTCATCATCGCCTTCATCAGCCTTATTGGTGAGGTCATTTTCTTCAATGTTGAAGATAGACTTGCTGACGAGTGCAGTAGCGAGGGCTAGGCTCGCCACTCCGGATTCAGACTCCTCAGATGCCTCCTCTTCCTCATTTTCTTCAGATTCAGCTTCAGAGTCCATTTCCTTGCCAATGAATGCCCTAGCCATCTTGGAGCTACTCTTCTTGTGAGATGAGGATTTTGATGATGAAGATTTTGAGGATTTCTTTTTTTCTTCGCATCATCAGAACTGTAATCCTTGTATTTCTTCTTCTTTGATTCCTTTTCCCACTGAGGACAATCTTGGATGTAATGTCCAGGTTTCTTGCATTTGTAACAGAGCCTCCTCTTGTAGTCACTGGATGAGGAATCATTGCTCCTTGAGGGTCTTCCAAAGAGACCACGTCTTGAGAACTTTTGGAACTTCTTCACGAGCAGTGCTAGCTCATGGCTTAGTTCTTCAGGATCACCAAGGCTGCTACCAGAGTCTTCATCTTCGGACTCAGATACTGCCTTGGCCTTCAGTGCACGTGATCTGCCATAGCTCGAACCATAGAGATATCTTTTTCAGCAAGTTGGAACTCATGAGTATTTAACCTCTCGAGAATATCAACGGGATCAAGTGACTTATAATCAGCATGTTCTTGTATCATCAATGCCAGAGTGTCAAATGAGGAATCAAGCGATCTCAGCAATTTCTTCACCACCTCATGGTCGGTGATGTCAGCGGCACCAAGTGCTTGAAGATCATTGGAGATGTCAGTGAGGCGATCGAAGGTTTGTTGAACATTTTCATTGTCGAGTCTTTTGAAGCGGTTGAAGAGATTGCGAAGAACATCAACTCGAGAGTCACGCTGTGTTGAGACTCCTTCATTCACTTTGGACAGTCTATCCCAGATAAGCTTAGCAGTTTCCAAAGAACTCACTCTTCCATACAATCCTTTGCTCAGATGGCCACATATGATATTCCTCGCTTGAGAATCGAGTTGCTTGAATCTCTTCACATCAGCAGCATTCAGAGAAGGTGTGACTGAGGGAACACCATTTTCCACAACATACCAGAGATCGTTATCAATTGCCTCAAGATGCATTCGCATCTTATTCTTCCAGTAGGGGTAGTCCATCCCATCGAAGGTAGGACACCCAGTAGAGACCTTGATCATACCTGCGGTCGACATAACTAAAACTCCAGGAGGTTAAACCAAAATCACACAGAACAACGGAGTATCTTTCTCTGATACCAATTAAAAGTGCGTTATATCGACTAGAGGGGGGTGAATAGGCGATTTTTATGAAATTCTTCACTGAGGAATTTGCCGGTGAGGAAATTCCTTAGCGAAGAACTACTAGCAGCGGAATAAGTACTCAAAAGTAAACATAACAGAATACAAGCATAGTCATCATGATGAAATGAAGACAGACACAAAGTACAGGAAGCGTAAGCACATGATAACACATGATGAAGACAAACAGACTGAAGAAATTGAACTGAGGAAATTGAGAAAGTCTTCAGTTAAAGTCTTCAAACACAAATATGAACAAACACACAACACAGTTTTGAGGAAATGAAAGAGTTGAGGGAATAGAACCAGTAAGCTTGGTGAAGACAATGATTTGGTAGACCAATTCCAACCGCTGTCTCAGTTTTACGTCTGGTTGGAGCGGCTGAGTATTTAAACTTGAGGACACACAGTCCCGGACACCCAGTCCTGAAAGCGTAGCTCAGGACACCAAGTCCTCACCGTATTCTCCTTGAGCTAAGGTCACACAGACCTCGCCCAATCACTCGTGGTAAGTCTTCAGACGACTTCCAAACCTTCACAAACTTGGTCACTCAGCGATCCACAATTCCTCTTGGATGCTCTAGACCATGACGCCTAACCGTCTAGAAGAAGTAAAGTCTTCAAAGGTAACAAGCGTCAGATCCACGCATGATCAATCTCTTCAGTGATGCTCAATCACTTGGGGTTTGTACGTGTTTGGGTTTGGGTTTTCCTCACTTGATGATTTTCGCTCAAAGTCCTCGGAGGATGGGTTGCTCTCAAATGACAAGTGTCAGTTTCTCTCGGAGCAGCCAACCAGCTAGTGGTTGAAGGGGGCAACTATTTATAGCCTAGGGAGCAGCCCGACATGATAAGACATAAATGCCCTTCAATGATATGACCGTTAGGTGGATAGATATTTTTGGGACAGCTGGCTCATAGCACAGCAACGGTCGGAATTTTGAGTAGCAAAATCCTTAGGGCTATCATGTTCCTCACTGTGTAGGCAATCCGCACTGGCGAATTCCTAACTCCTCAGTCAGAACAAATTCCTCAGTGACCAGAAGAACTTCATCTCTGTCACTGAAGAATATGACTGGACTGTATGAGATTTCCAATGGCTTCACTCGAAGGGATTGGTAGGTGTAGGATTTTGAGTTGAGCATCACATGGAAATTTTTCCTTAGTATTTCCTCAACCCCCTTTAACAGCACGGTGTTTCCTATGACTCAAGAAAGAGAAAATGAAACTACGAAAACAAAAGTCTTCACGCTTCATGTTCATCGAATGAATACCAAGTCTTCAAGGTCACACCAATTTCTTCACTTTCAAAGTCTTCAGAAATCCAAAGTCTTCAGTCGAAGAACTTCATTTCTAGGGGTCGACTTTCTCTGTAAATATCAAACTCCTCATACACTTATAGACCTGTGTACACTCACAAACGCATTAGTCCCTTAACCTATAAGTCTTCAATACACCAAAATCACTAAGGGGCACTAGATGCACTTACACTAAACCATAGTTCATATGGTGCCGTCTCAACGGATTTAGATGGTGCCCTATTTAACGTGAATGCAACCGTATCTAAAGCATAACCCCAAAACGATAGTCGTAAACCGGTAAGAGACACCATAGATCGCACCATATCTAATAAAGTATGGTTACGACATTCGGACACACCATTACGCTATGGTGTTGCAGGTGGCGTGAGTTGCGAAACTATTCCACGTTGTTTCAAATGAAGACCAAACTTGTAACTCAAATATTCGCCTCCGCGATCAGATTGTAGAAACTTTATTTCCTTGTTGCAATGATTTCCCACTTCACTCTGAAATCCTTTGAACTTTTCAAATGTTTCAGACTTATGTTTCATTAAGTAGATATACCCACATATGCTCAAATCATCTATGAAGGTCATAAAATAACGATACCCGCCGCGAGCCTCAACACTCATCGGACCGCATACATTAGTATGTATTATTTCCAATAAGTCAGTGGCTCGCTCCATTGTTCCGGAGAACGGAGTGTTAGTCATCTTTCCCATGAGGCATGGTTCGCAAGCATCAAGTGATTCATAATTAACTGATTCCAAAAGCCCATCAACATGGAGTTTCTTCATGCGCTTTACACCAATATGACTTAAACGGCAATGCCTCAAATAAGTTGCACTATCATTATTAACTTTGCATCTTTTGGCTTCAACATCATGAATATGTGTATCACTATGATCGATATTCAACAAAAATAGACCACTCAACAAGGGTGCATGACCATAAAAGATATCACTCATATAAATAGAACAACCATTATTCTCTGATTTAAATGAATAACCGTCTCGCATCAAACAAGATCCAGATATAATGTTCATGCTCAACGTTGGCCCCAAATTATTCAGGTCTAAAACTAATGCCGAAGGTAGATGTAGAAGGTAGCGTGCCAACGGTGATCACATCGACCTTGGAACCATTTCCGACGGACATCGTCACCTCATCCTTAGCCGATCTTCGTTTAATCCGTAGCCCCTGTTTCGAGTTGCAAATATGAGCAACAGAACGAGTATCAAATACCCAAGCACTACTACAAGCATTAGTAAGGTACACATCAATAACATGTATATCAAATATACCTTTCATTTTGCCATCCTTCTTATCCGCCACATACTTGGGGCAGTTCCGCTTCTAGTGACCAGTCCCTTTGCAGTAGAAGCACTCAGTTTCAGGCTTAGGTCCAGACTTGGGCATATTCCTGGGAGCATCAACTTGCTTGCTATTCTTCTTGAAGGTCCCCTTCTTACCTTTGCCCTTTTTATTGAAACTAGTGGTCTTGTTAACCATCAACACTTGATGCTCCTTCTTGATTTCTACCTCCGCAGCCTTAAGCATCGCGAAGAGCTCGGGAATTGTCTTTTCCATCTCTTAGATATTATAGTTCATCACAAAGCCTTTATAGCTTGGTGGAAGTGATTGAAGAATTCTTTCAATGACACTATCATCTGGAAGATTAACTCCCAGCTGAGTCAAGTGGTTATGGTACCCATACATTCTGAGTATGTGTTCACTGACAGAACTGTTCTCCTCCATCTTGCAGTTATAGAACTTGTTCGAGATTTCATATCTCTCAACTCGGGCATTTGCTTGAGATATTAACTTCAACTCCTGGAACATCACATATGCTCCATGACGTTCAAAACATCTTTGAAGTTCTGATTCTAAGCCGTAAAGCATGGCACACTGAACTATCAAGTAGTCATCAGATTTAGCTGGCCAAACGTTCATAACGTCAGTGTTGCTCCTGCAGCGGGCCTTGCACCCAGCGGTGCTTCAAGGACATAATTCCTCTCTGCAGCAATGAGGATAATCCTCAAGTTACGGACCCAGTCCGTTTAGTTGCTACCATCATCTTTCAACTTAGCTTTTTGTAGGAATGCATCAAAATTCGAGGGAACGGTAGCATGGGCCATTGATCTACAACAACATAGATATGCAAAAACTACCAGGACTAAGTTCATGAAAATTTTAAGTTCAATTAATCATATTACTAAAAACTCCCACTTAGATAGACATCCCTCGAGTCATCTAAATGATCATGTGATCCATATCAACTAAACCATGTCCGATCATCACGTGAGATGGAGTAGTTTTCAATGGTGAACATCTCTATGTTGATCATATCTACTATATGATTCACGTTCGACATTTCGGTCTCAGTGTTCCGAGGCCATGTCTGTACATGCTAGGCTCGTCAAGTTTAACATGAGTATTCTGCACGTGCAAAACTGTCTTACACCCGTTGTATGTGAATGTAGAGCTTATCACACCCAATCATCACATGGTGTCTCGGCATGACGAACTGTAGCAAAAGTGCATACTCAGGGAGAACACTTCTACCTTGAAATGTAGTGAGGGATCATCTTATAATGCTACCGCCGTACTAAGCAAAATAAGATGCATAAAAGATAAACATCAAATGCAATCAAAATATGTGACATGATATGGCCATCATCATCTTGTGCCTTTGATCTCCATCTCCAAAGCACCGTCATGATCTCCATCTTAACCGGCTTGACACCTTGATCTCCATCATAGCATCGTTGTCTTCTCACAAACTATTGCGTCTACAACTATTGCTATCGCATAGTGAGAAAGTAAAGCAATTACATGGCGATTGCATTTCATACAATAAAGCGACAACCATAAGGCTCCTGCCAGTTGTCGATAACTTTTATGAAACATGATCATCTGATACAATAACTTATATCACATCATGTCTTGACCATATCACATCACAACAAGCCCTGCAAAAACAAGTTAGATGTCCTCTACTTTGTTGTTGCAAGTTTTACGTGGCTGCTACGGGCTTCTAGCAAGAACCGTTCTTACCTACGCATCAAAACTAGAACGATTTTTGTCAAGTGTGCTGTTTTAACATTCAACAAGGACCGGCCATAGTCAAATTCGATTCAACTAAAGTTGGAGAAACAGACATCCGCCAGCCACCTTTATGCAAAACAAGTTGCATGTCTATCGGTGGAACCGGTCTCATGAATGTGGTCATGTAAGGTTGGTCCGGGCCGCTTCATCTGACAATACCCACGAATCAAAATAAGACGTTGGTGGTAAGCAGTATGACTATTATCACCCATGACTCTTTGTGTTCTACTCGTGCATATCACCTACGCATAGAATTGGCTCGGATGCCACTGTTGGGGAATGTAGCATGTCATTTCACAAAATTTCCTATGATCACACAAGATCTATCTAGGAGATGCATAGTAACAAGAGGGGAAGAGTGTGTCGATGTACCCTCGTAGACTAAAAGTGAAAGCGTTAGGTTGATGCAGTTGATGTAGTCGAACGTCTTCATGATCCAACCGATCTAGTACCGAACGTACGACACCTCTGAGTTCAGCACATGTTCAGCTTGATGACATCCCTCGAACTCTTGATCCAACAGAGGGTCGAGGGAGATTTTCGTCAGCACGACGGCGTGGTGACGGTGATGGTGATGTGATCCACGCAGGGCTTCGCCTAAGCACTATGACGCTATGACCGGAGGAGTAAACTGTGGAGGGGTGCACCACACATGGCTAAGATAACAACTATTGTGCCTTGGGGTGCCCCCGCCCCCATATATAAAGGAGGAGTGGAGGAGGCGGCCGACCCTAGGGTGCGCGCCATGGGGGGAAACCAATTAGGACTCCAAGTCCTATTCGGCCCCCATTCCTTTCTTACGGCGGGGGAACTGGGAAGGGAGAGGGAGGAGGAGAAGGAAAGGGGGGCGCGCCCCCTCCGCTAGTCCAATTCGGACTCCCCACGGTAGGAGGGACGCGGCCACCCCTTGTGGGGCCCATGTAGGCCCATTACTTCCCCAGGGGGTTGCGGTAACCCCTCGGCACTCCAAAAAATACCCGAACCACTCCAAAACCATTCTGGTGTCTGAATACCATCTTCCAATATATCAATCTTTACCTCTCAACCATTTCCAGACTCCTTGTCATGTCCATGATCTCATCTGGGACTCCGAACAATTTTCGTTCACCAAAACACATAACTCATAATACAAATCGTCATCGAACGTTAAGCGTGCGGAGCCTAGGGGTTCGAGAACTATGTAGACTTGACCAAGACACATCTCCGGTCAATAACCAATAGCGGAACTTGGATGTTCATATTGGTTCCTACATATTCTAGAAGTGTTGGGGAATGTAGTAATTTCAAAATTTTCCTATGCACACGTAGGATCATGGTGATGCATAGCAACGAGAGGGGAGAGTGTTGTCTACGTACCCTCGTAGACCATAAGCTGAAGCGTTTATCAACATGGTTGATGTAGTCGTACGTCTTCACGATCCGACTGATCCAAGTACTGAAAGCACGGCACCTCCGAGTTCTGGACACGTTCGGCTCGGTGACATCCTCGCCTTCTCGATCCAGCAAGAGGGGCGAAGTAGTAGATGAGTTCCGGTAGCACGACGGTGTGGTGACGGTGTTGGTGAAGAGAAATCTCCGCAGGGCTTCGCCTAAGCACTACGAAAACTATGACGGAGGATAAACTAGAGGGGACGGGGTAGCCGGCACACGGCTTGGTGTTTCTTGATGTGTATTGGGTGCTAGCCCTACCCCTCTATTTATATGTTGAGCCTTGGGGTAGAAACTTGGAGTAAAAGCCTCCACAAAGTTGGTTTCACCCGAAAGGCAAGAGTCCTTCTCGGACTCCAGGGCCAGACGCCAGGGTTCCCGGCGTTTGGACCCAGACGCCAGGGTTCCCAGCGTCTGGACCCAGATGTCATGGACCCTGGCGTCTGGCCCCTGGACTCCACAAAACTTCCTTTTGCGCTTTCCAAAAACCTTCTGGGCTTTCCCCTTTGGCCCAAATAAAGTGTTCTCGTACCCAAACATTTCAGGAAACATCCAGAACCCCTTCTGGTGAATTCCGGAACCCTTCCGGAGTCCAAACACGATTATCACATATATCAATCTTTATCTCCGGACGATTCCAGAATTCCTCGTCATGTTCGTGATCTTATATGGAACTCTGAACAACATTCGGTCACCAACATACATAACTCATAGTACTATATCGTCAACGAACGTTAAGCGTGCGGACCCTATGGGTTTGAGAACTATGTAGACATGACCGAGAAACCTCTCTGGCCAATAACCAATAGTGGGACCTGGATGCCCATATTGGCTCCTACATATTCTATGAAGATCTTTATCAGTCAGACCGCATAGGAAAATACGTTGTTCCCTTTGTCATCGGTATGTTACTTGCCCGAGATTCGATCGTCGGTATCCCAATAACTAGTTCAATCTCATTACTGGCAAGTCTCTTTACTCGTTCAGTAATACATCATCTCGTAACTAACTCATTAGTTGCAATGCTTGCAAGGCTTATAGTGATGTGCATCACCGAGTGGGCCCAGAGATACCTCTCCGACAATCGGAGTGAAAAATCCTAATCTTGAAATACGCCAACCCAACAAGTACCTTCGGAGACACCTGTAGACCACCTTTATAATCACCCAGTTACATTGTGACATTTGGTGGCACACAAAGTGTTCCTCCGGTAAACGGGAGTTGCATAATCTCATAGTCATAGGAACCTGTATAAGTCATGAAGAAAGCAATAGCAACAAACTAAACGATCAAGTGCTAAGCTAACGGAATGGGTCAAGTCAATCACATCATTCTCCTAATGATGTGATCCCGTTAATCAAATGACAACTCATGTCCATGGTTAGGAAACTTAACCATCTTTGATCAACGAGCTAGCTAGTCAAGTAGAGGCATACTAGTGACACTCTATTTGCCTATGTATTCACACATGTATTATGTTTCTAGTTAATAAAATTCTAGCATGAATAATAAACATTTATCATGAAATAAGGAAATAAATAATAACTTTATTATTGTCTCTAGGGCATATTTCCTTCAGTCTCCCACTTGCACTAGAGTCAATAATCTAGATCACATCGCCATGTGATTTAACATCAATAGTTCACATCACCATGTGATTAACACCCATAGTTCACATCGTCATGTGACCAACACCCAAAGGTTTTACTAGAGTCAATAATCTAGTTCACATCGCTATGTGATTAACACCCAAAGAGTACTAAGGTGTGATCATGTTTTTCTTGTGAGACAAGTTTAGTCAACGAGTCTGCAACATTCAGATCCATATGTATTTAGCAAATTTCTATGTCAACAATACTCTGCACGGAGCTACTCTGGCTAATTGCTCCCACTTTCAATATGTATCCAGATTGAGACTCAGAGTCATCTAGATCAGTGTCAAAATTTGCATCGACGTAACCTTTTACGACAAACCTTTTTGTCACTTCCATAATCGAGAAACATATCCTTATTTCACTAAGGATAATTTTGACCGTTGTCCAGTGATCTACTCCTCGATCACTATTGTACTCCCTTGCCAAAATCAGTGTAGGGTATACAATAGATCTGGTACATAGCATGGCATATTTTATAGAACCTATGGCCAAGGCATAGGGAATGACTTTCATTCTCTTTCTATCTTCTGCCATGGTCGGGCTTTGAGTCTTACTCAGTTTCACACCTTGTAACATAGGCAAGAACTCTTTTCTTAACTATTCCATTTTGAACTACTTCAAAATATTGTCAAGGTATGTACTCATTGAAAAACTTATCAAGCGTCTTGATCTATCTCTATAGATCTTGATGCTCAATATGTAAGCAGTTTCACCGAGGTCTTTCTTTGAAAAACTCCTTTCAAACATTCCTTTATGCTTTGCAGAATAATTCTACATTATCTTCGATCAACAATATGTCATTCACATATACTTATCAGAAATGCTGTAGTGCTCCCACTCACTTTCTTGTAAATACAGGCTTCATCGCAAGTCTGTATAAAACTATATGCTTTGATCAACTTATCAAAGCATATTTTCCAACTCCGAGATGCTTGCACCAGTCCATAGATGGATCGCTGGAGCTTGCATATTTTGTTAGCACCTTTAGGATTGACAAAACCTTCTGGTTGCATCATATACAACTCTTCTTAAATAAATCCATTAAGGAATGCAGTTTTGTTTATCCATTTGCCAGATTTCATAAAATGCGGCAATTGCTAACATGATTCGGACAGACTTAAGCATAGATACGAGTGAGAAACTCTCATCGTAGTCAACACCTTGAACTTGTCGAAAACCTTTTTGCGACAATTTTAGCTTTGTAGATAGTAACACTACTATCAGCGTCCATCTTCCTCTTGAAGATCCATTTAATCTCAATGGCTCGCCAATCATTGGGCAAGTCAATCAAAGTCCGTACTTTGTTCTTATACATGGATCTCATCTCAGATTTCATGGCCTCAAGCCATTTCGCGGAATCTGGGCTCATCATCGCTTCCTCATAGTTCGTAGGATCGTCATTGTCAAGTAACATGACCTCCAGAACAGGATTACCGTCCACTCTGGTGCGGATCTCACTCTGGTTTACCTACGAGGTTCGGTAGTAATTTGATCTGAAGTTACATGATCATCATCATTAGCTTCCTCACTAATTGGTGTAGTAGTCACAGGAATAGATTTCTGTGATGAACTACTTTCCAGTAAGGGAGCAGGTACATTTACCTCATCAAGTTCTACTTTCCTCCCACTCACTTCTTTTGAGAGAAACTCCTTCTCTAGAAAGGATCCATTCTCAGCAATGAAAATCTTGCCTTCGGATCTGTGATAGAAGGTGTACCGAACATTTTCTTTTGGGTATCCTATGAAGACGCACTTCTCCGATTTGGGTTTGAGCTTATCAGGTTGAAACTTTTCACATAAGCATTGCAACCTTAAACTTTAAGAAACGCCAGCTTAGGTTTCTTGCCAAACCATAGTTCATATGGTGTCGTCTCAACGGATTTAGATGGTGCCCTATTTAACGTGAATGTAGCTGTCTCTAATGCATAACCCCAAAAAGATAGTGGTAAATCGGTAAGAGACATCATAGATCGCACCATATCTAATAAAGTAAGGTTACAACACTCGAACACACCATTACACTATGGTATTCCAGGTGGCGTGAGTAGTGAAACTATTTCACATTGTTTTAACTGAAGGCCAAACTCGTAACTCAAATATTTTACTTATGTGATCATATTGTAGAAACTTTTATTTTTGTTACAATGATTCTCCACTTCACTCCGAAATTGTTTGAACTTTTCAAATGTTTCAGACTTGTGTTTCATCAAGTAGATATACTCATATCTGCTCAAATCATCTGTGAAGATCAGAAAATAATGATACCTGCCGCGAGCCTTAATATTTATTGGACCACATACATTAGTATGTATGATTTCCAACAAATCCGTTGCTCGCTCCATTTTTCGGGAGAACAGAGTCTTAGTCATCTTGCCCATGAGGCATGGTTCATAAGCATCAACTGATTCATAATCAAGTGATTCCAAAAGCCCATCAGCATGGATTTTCTTCATGCGCTTTACACCAATATGACCTAAACGGCAGTGCCAAAAATAAGTTGCACTATCATTATTAACTTTGCATCTTTTGGCTTCAATATTATGAAAATGTGTATCACCACAATCGAGATCCAACAAACCATTTTCATTGGGTGTATGACCATAGAAGGTTTTATTCATGTAAACAGAACAACAATTATTCTCTAACTTACATGAATAACCGTATTGCAATAAACATGATCCAATCATATTCATGCTCAACGCAAACACTAAATACCATTTATTTTAGGTTTAACACTAATCCTGAAAGTATAGGGAGTGTGCGATGATGATCATATCAATCTTGGAACCATTTCCAATACACATCGTCACTTCACCCTTAACTAGTCTGTGTTCATTCTGCAACTCCCGTTTCGAGTTACTATTCTCAGCAACTGAACTAGTATCAAATACTGAGGGGTTGCTATAAACACTAGTAAAGTACACATCAATAACATGTATATCAAATATACCTATGTTCACTTTGCCATCCTTCTTATCCGCCAATTACTTGGGGTAGCTCCGCTTCAAGTGACCAGTCCCTTTGCAGTAGAAGCACTCAGTTTCAGGCTTAGGTCCAGACTTGGGTTTTTTCACTTGAGCAGCAACTTTCTTGTCGTTCTTCTTGAAGTTCCCCTTTCTTTGCTTTGTCCCTTTACTTGAAACCAGTGGTTTTGTTTACCATCAACAATTGATGCTTTTCTTGATTTCTACCTTCGTCGATTTCAGCATTACGAAGAGCTTGGGAATCGTTTCCGTTATCCCTTGCATATTATAATTCATCACGAAGTTCTACTAACTTGGTGATGGTGATTAGAGAATTCTGTCAATCACTATTTTATCTGGAAGATTAACTCCCACTTGATTCAAGCGATTGTAGTACCTGGACAATCTGAGCACATGCTCACTGCTTGAGCTATTCTCCTCCATCTTTTAGCTATAGAACTTGTTGGAGACTTCATATCTATCAAGTCAGGTATTTGCTTAAAATATTAACTTCAACTCCTGGAACATCTCATATGGTCCATGACGTTCAAAACGTCTTTGAAGTCCCGATTCTAAGCCGTTTAAGCATGGTGCACTAAACTATCAAGTAGTCATCATATTGAGCTGGCCAAACATTCATAACATCTGCATCTGCTCCTGCAATAGGTTTGTCACCCAGCGGTACATCAAGGACATAATTATTCTGTGCAGAAATGAGGATAAACCTCAGATCATGGATCCAATCTGCATCGTTGCTACTAACATCTTTCAACTTAGTTTTCTCTAGGAACATATCAAAAATAAAACAGGGGAGCTAAACGCGAGCTATTGATCTACAACATAGATATGCTAATACTACCAGGACTAAGTTCATGATAAATTTAAGTTCAATTAATCATATTACTTAAGAACTCCCACTTAGATAGACATCCCTCTAATCCTCTAAGTGATCACGTGATCCATATCAACTAAACCATGTCCGATCATCACATGAGATGGAGTAGTTTCAATGGTGAACATCACTATGTTGATCATATCTACTATATGATTCACGCTCGACCTTTTGGTCTCAGTGTTCTGAGGCCATATCTGTTATATGCTAGGCTCGTCAAGTTTAACCTGAGTATTACGTGTGTGCAACTGTTTTACACCCGTTGTATTTGAACGTAGACCCTATCACACCCGATCATCACGTGGTGTCTCAGCACGAAGAACTTTCACAACGGTGCATACTCATGGAGAACACTTGTACCTTGATAATTAGTGAGAGATCATCTTATAAAGCTACCATCGAACTAAGCAAAATAAGATGTATAAAAGATAAACATCACATGCAATCAAAATATGTGACATGATATGGCCATCATCATCTTGTGCCTTTGATCTCCATCTCCAAAGCATCGTCATGATTTCCATCGTCACCGGCATGACACCATGATCTCCATCATCTTGATCTATATCAATGTGTCGTCACATGGTCGTCTCGCCAACTATTGCTCTTACAACTATTGCTATCGCATAGCGATAAAGTAAAGCAATTATTTGGCGCTTGCATCTTATGCAATAAAGAGACAACCATAAGGCTTCTGCCAGTTGCCGATAACTTCAACAAAACATGATCATATTATACAACAACTTATATCTCATCACGTCTTGACCATATCACATCACAACATGCCCTGCAAAAACAAGTTAGACGTCCTCTACTTTGTTGTTGCAAGTTTTACGTGGATGCTATGAGCTAAGCAAGAACCGTTCTTACCTACGCATTAAAACCACAATGATATTTTGTCAAGTTAGTGTTGTTTTAACTTTCTCAAGGATCGGGCGTAGTCACACTCGGTTCAACTAAAGTTGAAGAAACTGACACCCGCTAGTCACATGTGTGCATAGCACGGCGGTAAAACCAGTCTCGCATAAGCGTACGCGTTATGTCGGTCCGGGCCGCTTCATCCAACAATACCGCCGAACCAAAGTGTGACATGCTGGCAAGCAGTATGACTTATATTGCCCACAACTCACTTGTGTTCTACTCGTGCATATTACATCAACGCATAAAACCTGGCTCGGATGCCACTGTTGGGGAACGTAGTAATTTAAAAAATTTCCAACGCACACGCAGGATCATGGTGATGCATAGCAAAGAGAGGGGAGAGTGTTATCTACGTACCCTCATAGACCGTAAGCGGAAGCGTTTATCAACGTGGTTGATGTAGTCGGATGTCTTCACGATCCGACCAATCCAATTACCGAAAGCATGACACCTCCGAGTTCTGCACACGTTCGGCTCGGTGACGTCCTCGCCTTCACGATCCAGCAAGAGGGGCGAAGTAGTAGATGAGTTCCGGCAGCACGATGGCGTGGTGACGGTGTGGGTGAAGAACAATCTCCGCAGGGCTTTGCCTAAGCACTATGAAAACTATGACGGATGATAAACTAGAGGGGACAGGGTAGCCGGCACACGGCTTGGTGTTTCTTTATGTGTCTTGGGTGCTAGCCCTACCCCTCTATTTATATGTTGAGCCTTGGGGTCGAAACTTGGAGTAAAAGCCTCCACAAAGTCGGTTTCACCCGAAAGGCAAGAGTCCTTCTTGGACTCCAGGGCCAGACGCCAGGGTTCCCGCAAAACTTCCTTTTGCGCTTTCCAAAAACCTTGTGGGCTTTCCTCTTTGGCCCAAATAAAGTGTTCTCATACCCAAACATTTCGGGAAACATCCAGAACCACTTACACTGAATTCCGGAACCCTTCCGGAGTCCAAACACTATTATCCCATATATCAATCTTTATCTCCGGACCATTCCAGAGTTCCTCGTCATGTCCGTGATCTTATCCGGAACTCCAAATAACATTCGGTCACCAACATACATAACTGATAGTACTACATCGTCAACGAACGTTAAGTGTGCGGACCCTACGGGTTCGAGAACTATGTAGACATGACCGAGACACCTCTCTGGTCAATAACCAATAGCGGCACCTGGATGTCCATATTGGCACCTACATATTCTACGAAGATCTTTATCAATCAGACGGCATAACAACATATGTTGTTCCCTTTGTCATCGGTATGTTACTTGCCCGAGATTCGATCGTCGGTGTCGGTGTCAAAACCGGCGGATCTTGGGTAGGGGGTCCCGAACTGTGCGTCTAGGCCGGATGGTAACAGGAGGCAGGGGACACGAAGTTTTACCCAGGTTCGGGCCCTCTCGATGGAGGTAACACCCTACGTCCTGCTTGATTAATATTGATGATATGGGTATTACAAGAGTTGATCTACCATGAGATCAGAGAGGCTAAACCCTAGAAGCTAGCCTATGGTATGATTGTTGATGTGTATGTTGTCCTACGGACTAGAACACTCCGGTTTATATAGACATCGGGTAGGGTTAGGGTTACATAGAGTCGGTTACAATGGTAGGAGATCTGAACATCCGTATCGCCAAGCTTGCTTTCCACGCCAAGGAAAGTCCCTTCCGGACATGGGACGGAGTCTTCAATCTTGTATCTTCATAGTCCAGGAGTCCGGCTGAAGGTATAGTTCGGCTATCCGAACACCCCCTAATCCAGGACTCCCTCAGTAGCCCCTGAACCAGGCTTCAATGACGACGGGTCCAGCGCGCAAATTGTCTTCGGCATTGCAAGGCGGGTTCCTCCTCCAAGTACTTCATAGAAGATCTTGAACACAAAGATAGTGTCCGGCTCTACAAAATAAGTTTCCACATATTGCCATAGAGAGAATAATAATACTAATACAAATCTAATCTGCTGACGTATTCTGTGGTGTGACACGCCACGGCCAAGCCTTTATCTAATTAATTATCCCACCTCAACGTGTTATGCGAGGCGATTTCCTTGGCACGTCTTGTTGAAGCAGAGATCGTGTCCCTTTATTTCGGGATTCTCATCAATACGGGCGTGGGTAACCCAACCACGCCTTTGATTACGACGCTTGGAGATAAGAAAGTTTTACCAGGCCGGTGGGGACATGCAGTCGCGCCCACCCATATAAGGGGATAAGGATCCACCTTTTCGCCCACGCCTTCTTCCTCCTCTGCCTATCCATTCTCGCGCACTCGAGCTCAAGCGCCCAAGTCCTCACTACCCCCTCGACCTTATCCAGTCATGTCCGGAGCGGGAGGCAAGTGGATGGTCTCCTCCATCACGGAGGGACACATAAAAAAGCTGAGGAAGGCCGGATATCTGGCCAGCGGCATCACACACCGGCTCCCTGAAAAGCGGCAGCTCATCCCCACTCCTAGGCCCCATGAGATGGTGGTATTTCTCCCCCATTTCCTCCGCGGACTGGGCTTCCCTCTGCATCCATTTGTCCGGGGGCTCATGTTCTACTACGGCCTGGATTTCCACGATCTGGCCCCGAACTTCATCCTCAACATCTCGGCGTTTATCATCGTGTGCGAGGCCTTCCTCCGCATCCGCGCCCATTTCGGCCTATGGCTAAAGACTTTCAACGTCAAGCCTAAGGTGGTGCACGATAGCCAGGCGGAGTGCGGCGGCGCCATGGTTGGCAAGATGGCCAACGTTCTGTGGCTCGAGGGCTCCTTCGTGGAGACCCTGAAGGCGTGGCAATCAGGGTGGTTTTACATCACCGAGCCGCGCGACGCCGAATGGGTCGCACCCCCTGAGTTCCGATCCGGCCCCCCTACGCGGCTCACCTCCTGGAAGGAGACGGGCCTATCTGGGGGTAATAAAGGGGAGCTGACCGGACTCCAAACATGCATCCAAACCCTGGTGGACAAGAAGCTCAAGCTTGTCAACGTAGTCCAGGTTATGCTCATCCGCCTGATCCTCCCGTGTCAACGACGGGCCTTCAACCTTTGGGAGTTCGACCCGGCTAGGCATCAAACTCTTAACAGGCTCTTCGACACGACATACGAAGACGCTTGGAGGATGCTTTTCAAGGGCGCCGAGGCTCCCGTATCCGCCGTCGAGGATCGCGGATTCAGTACTCAGCGTCGTGCTCTGGCGGTAAGCTGTTTTTGTCTTTTTTACAAGGTATCATTTTTTCATAGCTTGACTCTATGTGGGATCTAAGCTCCCTTACCTTCGACAAGATTGGGTGGTGACGTCCGGACAGGTCAATTGTCCGGCTCCTTTGCCCGAAGGCCCAGCGGACACTTGCTTGGCGAAGCTGCTGGTACCGGCGCCCTATGTGGTGCCGGAGAAGAAGGCCAAGAAGAAGCCCGTGGGGACTCGAAGGAGTGCCCGGCGCCAGGAGGTGTCGGATTCATCATCCGGCGGCTCCGAGGCGCATTCCTCTCGTGAAGACGAGGAGGAAGAAGAAGAGACCTCTCCCCCTCCAACGGAAGGAGAGAAGAAAAGGAAGGCCGCCCTCTCCGAGGAGGCCGGAGGGTCCAAGAAGGGGAAAACCCTTCCTCTGAACTGCTCCACCGACGCTGACGACAACGAAGAGGAGTGGCATCCTAGGGCCAAGCCCCTGGCGAAATCGTAAGTGTCCAGATACCGGGGTAATTCATAGTATTCATTTTTCGCACAGCTTTTCCTTATGTCGAATATGTTTATGCAGCCCACCCAAAGATCGGCTCGACGCATCGTCGAGCGGCTCATTGGACCCGTCAGAGGTGAACTTGCTTCCGACGACTTCATCCCCCTGCCCTGCGGACGACACCGAAGTGTTGTCCCAATAGGTCCCAAGCCGGGAGGAGGTGGTCCTGGAGGCGCCGCAAGGCGACCTCCCGGACTCCAGGAGTAAAGGAGATGAAAACCCCCCAGGGCTCCAAGTCCGGCCTAAGGCCGGACACATCTCCAGAATCTTCAAGGGTTCCAGAGTCCGGCGGGCGACCTCCCTCCAAGAGGAGAAAGCTTACCGTGCCGGTAGCCTCCGTCCAACCAGAGGTGTCGGACAATATGTTGGAGGCGCTCCAAGGTGCCTCCATCGACGAGTGGCACCACACTATTATGAGTGCGGTGATCCAGAAGGTTCAGCCCGCCAAAAGCGGACTGACTGAAGCTTGTACAAGCCTTTTAACAGGCTTTGAGGTAAGTAAAGAATGTTCAAATAATGTTACCGCATAGACAGTAGCCCCTGATGCTCTGTTGGGCATTCGGGAAGAAAAGCCGAATAGAGGATCAAAGAATTCATAGGAGTCTAACAAAAGGAGTCAATATGCGTATGCAGGCTTCTCTGCTAGCGTCCGCCGCACTGACTGCGGAAGTGGACGTGCTGAAGCAGAGTCTTGAGAAGTCTGAGCAAGAGCTTGGGCGTGCCAAGAAGCAGCTCGAGGAGAAGGATGGTAAGAAATACCATGTTTGAATATGTATAAAAAAGGTGCAATTGCAAAAAATGACAGATTGACATGGCTATTGCAGGGGCCACATCTGAGGTGGCGACCCTTAAGCAAGTGCTGCTCAAGGCCGAGAAGAGTGTGGCCGTGGAGCGCACCGAGCGGGAGAGGTATGAGGCTGAGGTTGGCAAGGTGCGGCAAGAGCTCCAGGTTCTCATGAAGAAACATGAGAGTTTGGAGCTTGACTCGAAGACGTGAGCGTCCGAGCTCGCGGCAGCTATAGAAAATGCCAAGTCTGCCAAGGCCGAGTCCCAGATGACCCTCCAGGAGTTGGATGAGGTGAAGAAGATTGCGGCGGGTAAGGCATTCTTTATGCAAAGCAAACACATAAACGTGAGTTACCTGTTACTTACCCGAATCCGGAGCTCTCCAGGAGCATTGGCAGATCTTCCCCGGAGTGTATCTGATGCCGCCGCATTCTATCGAGCCGAGGAGGGCAGCTCGACGGAGAAGGTGTTCTGGTCGCAGTACGCTGAGGCCGGACACCCCGTGCCCCTGAGCGACCAGCTGAAGCAACTGGTCGAGCTCCACAAGGCGGCCGAACAGGCCATGAAGGGCCTCCTAGTTCGGCTGTGGCCTGGAGTGGCTCTGCCTGGGAGCTATTTCGGGCTGGTGCGGCGGCTGGTGGAGGCCTGTCCGAGGCTTGAAGACATCAAGCGCTCCGTCTGCATTGAAGGTGCCCGTAGGGCCCTTGCCCGTGCTAAGGTGCACTGGGGAAAGCTAGATGCGGAGAAGCTTGTGAAGGACGGGCCACCGCCGGGGAAAGAGCATCGCGAGCCCGAGAATTATTATAAGGATGTTCTGAAGGGTGCCCGCCTTGTTGCGGATGAATGTACCAAGGATGTATTTTTTGAGTAAAACCCGCTCGTGTTATCCTGTGCGCTGAAAACTTGTTCATATGCGCTAAGCAATGCTTCTTGAATTTAAAATATTACCATCTGTGCGGCTGTTTATCAATACTTAGAGATGGCGAGTCGTCGGCTTCTGCCCCCATGCCGCTAGTGCTGGGGTGTTCGGGGATAAACCTGGGCACTCTTTTTCCCATATTTGGGTCCTTTGAGGGAGGCGCTCAGCCCAATGAACGAGGCAATCAGACCATAATGCGTGAACACTCTCACTTAGCCATAGAATTCTATAATTTTAAATTTCGGCGAAGCCCCTAGTATTCGGAAGACCGATTTCGGGGCGCTATCCACGCCTTGGCCGGACAGAGCCGACTCCTCGCCCGAAGCGGCATAAGTCTTTAGGGACTCGAAAAAACCTCTCGAACAGCGACCAGCTCTCGCTTCATCATGACAGTCAGTTTTAGCTTTCTCCACTGAGGTGCTCGGCCCAGCTCAACTGGGGCACACTCGCAGTGGTTCTCCTAGTGCTACCTTAGCTGATATAGCGGAACGTAAGGCACCAAAACATAGGATCCGGGAAAACCCAACTATTGACCCAAGACATGATTCGGAGCCGATGCATATAATGCTATAAGTTCGGGGTACCGCACTTGTTAAAGTGTTCGGACTTCTCACACCATGTTGAGGGGTACTGATGCCCCTGGCGTATTTTGGCCGTACCAAAGTGTACGGGTGCGACATGTCATTAAGGAACATATATATTAAAAAAAGGTAATGCAAAAAAATAGACAAAAGCTATGCATTGTTCATTAAAATAGCTGCGGTCAAAGTAGAGCGATACAAGTGATGCGATAAACGAAAAGTTAGACTATTTAACATGTCTGCTTCAGGGACAAGCTGCGGGATAGTATGCGAAACAGGTATACTGCTCGTGATAGAGACCACCTGGGATTTCCATAGTGCGGCATGGCTTGTCTGCTTCCCTGGTCCTTGCATCGTTTGTGCGGCAATTGAACTGCCGAACAAGCCTTCCGAAGAGTAGAGTCCTGGAAGTAAGAGAAAAGTATAAAAAAAGGTCGGCAGCCCCTGGTGCGGTTTAAGTCGTGTTTTGGGCGTGCCATGATGGTGCCCCTCCCCCTATGCCCATGGTATTTTTAGGGCGTAGTTATGTACGCGAAGTACTGGTGTTGCCTTTTTGCGGGGGTTGGGGTTGGGGCCGCATTGCTACGCCTGCTCGGAATGTGCCAGGCGGTCTTGTTGTAGGTTACTCCGGGCGCGCTTGACTGTGTCCGTACGTTTAATGGTCGGACTGGAGAACTGCCTGGAGAGGCTGCTTTGTACTTCCACTGCAAGGGCCGCCGTGTGCTCCTCCGTTCGGAGGGAGCGTTCGGTGTTTCCATTGACCGTAATTACTCCTCGAGGGCCTGGCATCTTGAGCTTAAGGTATGCATAGTGCGGGACCGCATTGAACTTGGCGAATGCGGTTCGCCCGGGCAGTGCGTGGTAGCCACTGCGGAACGGGACTATGTCGAAGATTAACTCCTCACTTCGGAAATTATCCGGAGATCCGAAGACCACTTCAAGTGTGACTGAGCCTGTACAGCTGGCCTCTACACCTAGTATTACGCCTTTAAAGGTCGTTTTGGTGGGCTTGATCCTCGAGGGATCTATGCCCATTTTCCGCACTATATCCTGGTAAAGCAGGTTCAGACTACTGCCACCGTCCATAAGGACTCTAGTGAGATGAAATCCGTCAATAATTGGGTTGAGAGCCAATGCGGTGAATCCGCCATGACGGATGCTAGTGGGATGGTCTCTTCGATCAAAGGTGATCGGGCAGGAGGGCCATGGGTTGAACTTTGGGGCGACTGGCTCTACCGCGTATACGTCCCTTAACGCGCGCTTCCGCTCCCTCTTGGGGACGCAGGTGGCGTATATCATGTTCACCGTCCGCACTTGTGGGGGAAAACCCTTCTGTCCATTGTTGTTCGGCGGCCGGGGCTCCTCGTCGTCATCGCTATGCAGCCCCTTGTCTTCATTGTCGGTGCTTAATCTGCCTGCCTGCTTGAACACCCAACAGTCCCTGTTGGTGTGATTAGCCGGCTTTTCGGGGGTGCCATGTATTTGGCACAAGCGGTCGAGTATTCGGTCCAAGCTAGACGGGCCCCTGGGATTCCTTTTGAATGTTTTTTTCCGCAGACCGGATTTAGAGCCTCTGAATCCAGCATTAACTGCCGTATCCTTAGCATTGTCGCTGTTTATGCGGCGCTTCTGTTGGTTGCGACGCGACCTGCCACTACTGTCCCTGGTGTCCGAACGACCAGGGTTCTTGGTCATATTGTTGCTACGAGCAAGCCAGCTGTCTTCTCCCGCGCAAAAGCGGGTCATGAGTGCCATGAGTGCTGCCATAGATTTCGTCTTCTCTTGTCCTAGGTGCCGGGCGAGCCACTCGTCACGGATATTATGCTTGAAGGCTGCTAAGGCCTCTGCGTCCGGACTGTCGAGTATTTGATTTTTCTTTGTTAGGAACCGTGTCCAGAATTGCCTGGCCGATTCATCTGGCTGCTGAATTACGTGGCTTAGGTCGTCAGCGTCTGGGGGTCGCACATAAGTGCCCTGGAAATTGTCGAGGAATGCGGCTTCTAGGTCCTCCCAACAGCTGATTGACCCTGTTGGCAGGCTGTTAAGCCACTGTCGGGCTGGTCCTTTAAGCTTGAGTGGGAGGTATTTGATGGCGTGGAAATCATCGCCGCGAGCCATGTGGATATGAAGGAGATAATCCTCGATCCATACCGCGGGGTCTGTTGAGCCATCATATGATTCGATGTTTACGGGTTTGAAACCCTCGGGGATTTGATGATCCATTATTTCATCTGTGAAGCACAATGGGTGTGCGGCGCCTCTGTATTGGGTGATATCATGACGTAGCTCCAATGAGCTTTGTCTACTGTGTTCGGCCCTTCCGAATTAGTGGCCAGCATGACGGTTGTCGTCTCGAGCCGTGGGGTGCCTACGCAATCTGTAGATCGATCTTGTTTGCTTTGTCTTGTCCTCCAACATGTCTCGTAAGTCCGACGCATATTCTCGTGCCTTGGTACGGGGTGCGGCTTGGGTGGAGGGCCATGAGGCCTCTCTGTCACGGCCACGAGGTGGCCTGTCGGCCGCGTCGAGTGCTTCCTCCTCTAATTGGGGTAGCAACCTGCGCTTCGGGTAGCACTTGGAGGGGCGTTCGGGTTTATGCTCTTCAGCCGCAAGGACTTCAGTCCATCTATCGACTAGCCGATCTTGATCAGCTTTAAGTTGTTGCTGTTTTTTCTTGAGGCTTCTTGCCGTTGCCATAAGTCTGCATTGAAAACGCTCTTGTTCGACGGGATCCTCTGGCACGGCGAATTCGTCGTCGTCGAGGCTTGCCTCGTCTTCGGAGGGAGGCATACAATTATTGTCCTCGACCTCTCTGTCGGCCGCTCTCTCATGAGGGCTGGTTTCTCCATCCTCCTGTGCTAAATTTTTCTCGGGAGGATGTTCTTTGGCGCTTTCCGGGGTATTATTATCTCCCGTGCTGGAATCGCCATTTTTGTGTTGGTGGGATTTTGAGCGGCGCCGCTGACGCTAGCGCTTTTGATGTTTCTTGGAGGGGTCATCCTCCGCTGTTCCATCGCCCTCTCCCTCTTTTGGGGTGTCCACCATGTATATGTCATATGACGAGGTGGCTTTCCAGGGCCTAGTGGACGCTGGTTCTTCATCATCTCCTTCATCAGTGTCCATACCGTCGATGTCATCAGAGTCGAAGTCGAGCATGTCGGTTAAGTTGTCGATAGTGGCTACAAAGTGGGTGGTGGGTGGGTTTGGAATTTCTTCATCACCCGTACCCCAACCTTGCTGACCGTAGTCCGGCCAGGGCTCTCCTGACAAAGAGAGAGACTTCAGTGATTTCAGGATATCGCCGAAAGGTGAGTGCTGAAAGACGTCCGCGACCGTGAACTCCATGATCGGCACCCAACCGGATTCGCTTGGCAGGGGCGCGGACGGTTCGGAGTCCGGAGAAGAATCCGGCTCCATGGAGTCACGAGTCTTGCAGAGTACGGGGCTAGTGTTTGGCTCAACCGCCATTGGGATCGCAACCCCCAAGGTGGCGTCCAGCCGCCCATCCTCGATCAGCGTGGTCAGCTCCGAACTAGGGGTCGGAGCCGATGCGGGTGCAGCCTCCAGGACTCTGTTCGGCGGCAGAGCTAGATCATGCTCGTCGAGACAGTGCGGCGCGCTCGGCAGTGGTTTGAATCCGTCAAAGATCAATCCCCGTGGATGTCGGTCGTGTAGTTTAAACTTCCGAACCTGACCTGGCGGCCAGGGGCGTAGCTTTCGATTTGCTCCAGATGGCCAAGTGAATTGGCCCACAGTGCAAAGTCACCGAAGACGAAGATCTGTCCGGGGAGGAAGGTCTCACCCTGGACTGCATCGCTATCGATGATCGTAGGAGCCATCGAGCCTGACGGCGATGACACAGAGGAACTCTCAATGAAAGCACCAATGTCGGTGTCAAAACTGGCGGATCTCGGGTAGGGGGTCCCGAACTGTGCGTCTAGGCCTGATGGTAACATGAGGCAGGGGACACGAAGTTTTACCCAGGTTCGGTCCCTCTCGATGGAGGTAAAACCCTACGTCCTTCTTGATTAATATTGATGATATGGGTATTACAAGAGTTGATCTACCATGAGATCAGAGAGGCTAAACCCTAGAAGCTAGCCTATGGTATGATTGTTGATGTGTATGTTGTCCTACGGACTAGAACCCTCCGGTTTATATAGACACCGGATAGGGTTAGGGTTAAATAGAGTCGGTTACAATGGTAGGAGATCTGAACATCCGTATCACCAAGCTTGCCTTCCACGCCAAGGAAAGTCCCTTCCGGACACGGGACGGAGTCTTCAATCTTGTATCTTCATAGTCCAGGAGTCCGGTTGAAGGTATAGTTCGGCTATCCGAACACCCCCTAATCCAGGACTCCCTCAGTCGGTATCTCAGTACCTAGTTCAATCTTGTTACCGGCAAGTGTCTTTACTTGTGTTCCATAATACATCATCCCGCAACTAACTCATTAGTTGCAATGCTTGCAAGGCTTATAGTGATGTGCATCACCGAGTGGGCCCAGAGATACCTCTCCGACAATCGGAGTGACAAATCCTAATCTCGAAATACACCAACCCAACAAGTACCTTCGGAAACACCTCTAGAGCACCTTTATAATCACCCAATTACGTTGTGATGTTTGGTGGCACACAAAGTGTTCCTCCGGTAGACGGGAGTTGCATAATCTCATAGTCATAGGAACATGTATAAGTCATGAAGAAAGCAATAGCAACAAACTAAACGATCAAGTGCTAAGCTAGCAGAATGGGTCAAGTCAATCACATCATTCTCCTAATGATGTGATCCTGTTAATCAAATGACAACTCATGTCTATGGTTAGGAAACTTAAACATCTTTGATCAACGAGCTAGTCAAGTAGATGCATACTAGTGACACTCTGTTTGTCTATGTATTCACACATGTATTATGTTTCCGGTTAATACAATTCTAGCATGAATAATAAACATTTATCATGAAATAAGGAAATAAATAATAACTTTATTATTGCCTCTAGGGCATATTTCCTTCAAGAAGATCTTTATCGGTCAAACCACAATGACAACATACGTAATTCCCTTTGTCATCGGTATGTTACTTGCCCGAGATTGGATCGTCGGTATCCTCATACCTAGTTCATTCTCATTACCGGCAAGTCTCTTTAATCGTTCTGTAATGCATCATCCCGCAACTAACTCATTAGTCACATTTCTTGCAAGGCTTATCATGATGTGCATTACCGAGAGGGCCCAGACATACCTCTCTGATACTCGGAGTGACAAATCCTAATCTCGATCTATGCCAACCGAACAAACACCTTCGGAGACACCTGTAGAGCATCTTTATAATCACCTAGTTTACGTTGTGACGTTTGATAGCACACAAGGTGTTCCTCTGGTATTCGGGAGTTGCATAATCTCATAGTCAAAGGAATATGTATAAGTCATGAAGAAAGCAGTACCAATAAAACTTAATGATCATTATGATAAGCTAACGGATTGGTCTTGTCCATCACATCATTCTCCTAATGATGTGATCCCGTTCCTCAAATGAAAACACATGTCTATGGTCAGGAAACTTAACCATATTTGATTAACGAGCTAGTCAAGTAGAGGCATACTAGGGACACTTTGTTTTGTCTATGTATTCACACATGTATCAAGTTTCCGGTTAATACAATTCTAGAATGAATAATAAACATTATCATGATATAATGAAATATAAATAACTACTTTATTATTGCCTCTAGGGCATATTTCCTTCACTTATTACACTTAACTTATGCCCATGATCAGGAAAACATAATCATCATGCAACACTTGAGCTAGTCTTGGAGGCGAGACTAGGAATCAGGTTTTACTATTTATAACTTTGCACGTGCTTTTGGGTTTTCCTCTTAATCATATATTCAAGAATGATAACAATTATAACATAGAGTTTAAATATCTAATTATAAATAGGGAAATAAATAATATGCTTATTATTAATCTAGCGCATATTTCCAATAGACCCCTTCTCAATAGTATAGATTTCCTATGACCAAAGTAATAAATGCGTTGGAAATTTTGTTTCACGTCTTTTCCTTCCAGAGGGGTACATGACCTTCTTGTGCCATGCAGATATGCTCGTGTCGATCAAGCACATGGTTATTCCACAACTTGTGTTTTCATCAACACCAAAACACTTCAGACGATAAATGCCCTTTCACGTGGTGGAAAATCTGTCACAATATAGAAAGTATAAAAGGCATACAAGTTCTTACCATTCAGTAGGTGGTGACTGGCAACCAGCGATGGCAAGTAACTCCAATGATTGATAAAATGATTTCTAGGTTGACGTGTGCATGCACAATGTAGAAATATGTGGAATTGGGTTGACTTTATATATGGTAGCAAAAGGTGAGCGATAATCAATTTTGAGATGCAATATTGAATAAATACTCAATCATGGTGATGTGATGGCCCTAGACTAGACCGTACTGGAGATGCAACCCTAGAATAATAAAGAGGATCATATCGTAGCACAACTAGCAGAAACAAAGGATATGATTTAGCTCTGGACGGCAAGATATCTATGAGGAGCACAAAAACAGTAAAAATAATGATAAAAAATAAGCTCCAAATAGGACACAACGAAGGTTCTTCTTGCAACTTTCCTATTTTAAATTTTTTGGCCAAATTTGTGATATTTTTTCAAGAACGCTATCAACTTAAGTCCAAATAAAAAATAATCACTCAATTTGGAGTTCGGATGAGGAGTCAAAAAAATTGAAAACTGGCTTGAAAAACCGCGACAAAATGTGCTCGCGATCTTCAGAGGGGGAATTTCCTATTTAGTAGCCAATTTTGAGGTTCCAATTGTGAAATAGCTTGGCAACTATTCAAATGCAGCTCGCCGATAGCTTTAATTTGAGTATGTGTGCAGCTAAAACATATTCCGTATAAGAGAGATCCGCCAGTTTTACTCTTCATTCCGTAAAACTGATTTCAATGAAAACTAGGGTACTAGTTTGAGTGTAGTCAGATGCGATTTTTTCTGCTTTCTTTGTCTCCTTGTTTTTGTAACTTTTCCTCTCCTTTTCTCAACTTTTTTATCTCTGTTTGTCCAAACAAACCGGATGATATACAAATTGGTTGGAGCAAAGATGGAAATGGCCTTAAGTATGATGATGAAAATGGTTGATGGTGGGACGTGGTGGAAGTTGATGGATGTCGTGGTCGATATCGGAGGGGCGATGGTGTAGTGGGTGTGTGACTAAAGTGAACAGAACTTGGAACTCTAAATGACTAGATGCTAAGACCAGCAACTCGACACGACGATGTAATCGATAATTCAACTATGCAATGTACTAAAAATAAATATGCAAATGCTCAGACTGGCTTGGACAAAGGATGAACATATCTAACTTTTTTGTTTTTTCTTGGACAATAGGTAAGAAAATAGATCTAATTTAGGGATAACTGAAAATTCTTACTGAGCAACCTGAAAACTGATACCACTTGATAGGTCGAGGTTGTCAAAATCTTTCGATGAGAGATAACTACCAATCTGGTGGAGAATAGCATTGATGATCCGACTACAACGTGCAACCACATTGGGGCTTCGCAATCTCTAAACCAATCTCATGGAGTTTACTGGCGATGACAGAAACACGATGAGGTGACCACAAAGGTCTATTCTTGCAAGCAATTGAAGAACATGAAAAGAATATAATAAAAACAATCTAAATATTGCGAATATAGATGAAGTATTCATAAAGGTGGATTTCCGAAAAGGGTCTTGGTCTAGTCATTGGAGACAAACAGAGTACAAGAAATTGCAATGGCCGACTTTTAACTAAAAAACACTACAAAGTTGGTCTACTTATATATGACTAAGCACTGGCGGCCAAGGAAGTCGAAGGAGGTCCCAAGGTAGCCAAAACCTAACCGTTGGTCCCATGGTCCTAAGTGGACATAACACAACACCTTTTGTCTCAGATTATACAGTAGTGTCGCATCGTTGTTTTCTTTATCTCCGCACTCGGGTGGAATTTATCCGACTAGGTTGGAAAGTCCATGAGACAATTTTCCAATAGAAAAAATTCACCTAATTCAGAGTCCGGATGCAAAAGTTGTAGGTGTTTCAGTTTAGACATGTCTGTGTAGTCGAAATATGAGTTCAGAATATGAGGGACTTGGTATCTAACTTCTCTTGGGCCCAAACTGACATGGGAGAACTTCTTGTACAACATCTAATCATGCTCTTTTGCTTGATCATCACACATAGTTTATACAAGTGTCCCATAATTCTACAATTAGACATAAAATAAATTATGAGAAGTACTTTTGTCTTGAATAGCACAAATAAAGTTTTGTATAAGTTTTATTACAAATCACCTCACCAAGGATATGTTTGCCCGTCAAATTAGGGCATCTCCAATGTTGTGCCACAAATCATAAACACTACCAATCGCGGATGTGTCCTCGAACGTGGATACAGTAGCCGACCATCCAACCACATGCTCAAAATGTCTGCCTCAGGTCCGGCCTCCTCCATTTGAAATTATGTTAATCAGTAGAAATCTGGCGAGCAAATAAAAGTGCATACATATGCAATCTTCCCAACCAAACAACTAATGGATCTTCATAAGTTTTTACATGTGTCTGATCACAACAGTTTTAGTCCATGCAAAAACGTCAATTTTGCCCTCCTAGACCGGTTGTCCGTGCCTCCTCCCTCGTCACTTTGCCGCTGACTCCTTCGTCTGCTCGGTGTACATGCACGGCTGCTCGGTGTATAGCTCTGACTGGGAGTCGTCCACTTACCTGTCCTGAAAGCCACCTCCATCGTGTATAATGTCCATCATATCCCCTTGTCACCAGCCAGCGTTGCAAAGTGTCGGGGCGAGTCCCGAAGCAGAAGGTCAAAAGGGAAGGGGTACTTATTTACCATTTCAGGAAAGTAGCTAAATAAAATAGGGCCAGGGGTATAATAAAATATTTGGATAAATCTAGTATAACAACAATGGGATGTCGATGCAATGCTTGTGATGCAAAAAATAATGAACAAGTCATATTCCAGGGTAATCCCAGGGTTGTTACATAGGAGCTCCTCAAGTCCCTATTGTCCTCTAGCAGCCCCCATGTCCTCTGGATACCTCGGGTCATGCACCACACATCCGTCATTGTTGCTTTCATTCTCAGAGCATCTCCAACCATACCCCCAAGAGCCCCCCAAGTCGCCTTTTGTCCAACAGCGCAAAAAAACCCAGTCGCGCCCCCAGCACGCCGAATTCCGCCAGTTCGGCCCATTTTTTGGCCCGGTGATCCCAGGCCGATCCCAGCGCACTAGGGGCACTTGGGGGCTCTGACGGAAGGAAACGTGTTGTCAAGCGAGAAATGCCTTTCCCCGCCTGTCAGGACCCCGACTCAATGCCACATCGATCTTGCATGTAACACCTCATATCACTTTGCGGCCTCACGCACGGTATCCCCACGGGTGTCGCCTTACCTTTGCCCGGGACCGTTTGTGCCTTTTGGCACACGTATATGATGGTGTCGCTAGCATCCATATGATAAAGAGCCCGGGCTGACATGGCTAGTCGTAAACCCAAAGTGGCACTAACTTACAGGGACAGGCATCCATGACCCAGCATCGAACGTGTCGGTCATGAGCGAGTGAATCCAGGCTGTAGCACTGGGCTAACAGGACTCCGGTGAACCGGGCTGTAGCAGGCTAACAGGACTCCGGTATTCATCGCGTGACATTTCCCGAAGGGACAGACACAGGATCGAAGAAGGACACATGCCGGCCAGCCTAAGTGTTCCGGAGCAGTAGCAAGCTACCAGGGCTCAGTGGAAGCACTAGGAGACATTTCCCGGTAAGAGAGGCTACTAAGAATAAACAACTAGATAGTCAGATCCCACACATAGCAATACACATTACACGTACGCATAACATGCAAGTATGTGCTGTACAACATGGCATCACAGCATAACTCAACAACTCAAATAGATAAAGGCTCAGAAGAGCCATCATAGCATTATTGCAAACAGGGGTCACAAGACCCATCATACAGAGCATACAAGCAACAAGCGGAAGCATTACATGTCTGGGTACAGACATCTACAAATGAAAAAGGCTGAAGAGCCTGACTATCTACAACATCCGATCAAGATCGTAGCTGAGGTACTAGCTACTAGTCGAAGTCCACAAGAACACTAGTAAGACCGAAGTCTCCGCTGCAAAAACATAAATGAAGCAACAGGAGTATAAAGGTACTCAGCAAGACTTACATCAGATCCTAGCATACATGCATTTGTATCAAGAGGGTACTGTGGGGTTTAGTTGCAGCAAGCCAGCTTTGACTCTGTGGCTATCCTGTTCTACGACTACTAGAAACTCTTGAGGTGAGACAACGTACACGAGTCCACTAATCACCACACAATACACTACTATGGACTCATTCCCGTCTCCCTACGAGAAGGCCATCCATAGCACTCACACTTGTCTTGAGCATTTTAGAGTATCCACTTCAAGTTGTCTATGTACCATGTAAGCATCCAAGAAGTCCATAACCGCGGACCCGGCTATTCGAATAGATCATGTTAACCCTGCAGGGGTGTACTTCTTCACACACGCTCTCGCCACTTACCGCCATGTACACATCATGTATCTCGGCAACCTTCAAGCGGAAGCCTGGCGAGGGTGTCGGCCACGACCTGACTAACCACACAAGACTCTAGTCCAGGTTTGTCGCCTATTCGGGTTCCATCCGCAAGGAGATCCGGCCGGGGTGTCGCTCACGGCCCCAAACGATGTGAGCAGGGTTCCCAAGCCCACCATCCGGGTGCCACTTGGTACACCGTGCCACCTGTGCCTAGTCTGTCCCAAGGCCACCCTGCCGGGTGCCACTTGGTAGAAAAATAGCACTACCTACAAACACCAGAAACTAGTTGCGACTCCTGGACAGAGACCAAGTTGGTTAATAAGTCGAGAGGGGTCGAGTTACCGGAACCCAATGTGTGGTAGTATCGAGTCATTGGACAACATACATAGAACTCAGTGCTTAAGGACGGTTCCAATGAGACAACCCACCATGTACTCCTACATGGCCTCTCACCGCTACCTTTACCAAATCGTGTTCACACACTTCACTCTCAGCATTAGAACATATCGTAACACTCCAATTCATTCCCAATGAACGAGACCTGACACACTCTAAGCAATAGCAGGCCTAGCATGGTAGGAACACAACATGGCTCAATCAACTCCTACACATGCTAGTGGGTTTCAACTATGTACTGTGGCAATGACAGGTCATGCAGAGGAATGGGTTCAACTACCGCAGCACAAAGTAGCAGATGAATCGTTGTTGTCCTAATGCAATAACTGAGAGCAGGAGTGAGAGAGTAGGGTTTTATCGAAATGAACAAGGGGGTTTGCTTGCCTGGTAGATCAGCAAGGAAGGCACTGCTTCATAGACAGGCACTCTGGAACAGACTCCGGAGCAGGACCTATCGAGAAGGAACAGTGGCGGCAATCAAAACACAATCATATGCAACAATATGATGCATGAACATGGCATGCAGATGTGATGCTGTTTGAGCTAATGCAACTAGTAATCATTTGGTTTGAAGTCCATTTGAACCAAAGGTTCAAATGCATCTCCAAATTAAGCTCCTATATATGCCATAATGTGTTTTCTCATATTCAGCATGTATAGGTTGGTTTGTCATGCATGAAACTAGTACAGATGGATAGATTACATTTTTCTGATAATTTTTCATATATAAATTATTTTAATCTGAGCTACGGTTGAATTGTTATGAATTTCTGAAGTTTAAAACAATTTCTGGAATTTTCTGATTTAATTTAAATCCAGAAATCATATATTGCACCAGCATGACGTCAGCACGACGTCAGCGGTCAACTGCGGCTGGCTGGGGTCAACCCTGACGTGTGGGGTCCACACGTCAGTGTCAGGGGGTTAAACAGGGTTAGTTTAATCCTAATTAAGAAGGTTAGTGGCGCTGGGGCCCACTGTCAGTGTCAGGGTTAATTAACAGAGGTTGATTAAATTTAAACTAATCCTAAACTCGAATTAGCAGGGACGGGCCCCACTGTCATTGAGCCAGGGGAGGTCAAACCCCCTGGTCAACTGGGCTAACACGCCGGCGTTTAGCCGCCGGCGGCAGCAAACGCGGCGGAGGGCGCGGGATTTCCACTCCGGCGCCCAATCGAGCAGCGGAGGGCACGCGCGGGAAGCGGGGGCTCGCGCGCATCCGGTGGGGCAGGTGGGATGAGCGGGGGAGGCCGGAGCTCGCCAGAGCGAAGCTCGCGGCGGCGGCCGGAACTCGGCTTCGATGGCCGGGCTAGCTACAGAGCGTGGGGAGGCAAGGGAGAAGGAGGAACCGAAGCGGGGGCTCACGGCGGGCTCGAGGACGTCGTCGGAGAGCTCGGGGGAGGTCGGACGGTGACATGCGGGCGGTGGAGATCTACGGTGGCCGGCGATGAAGACGACGAGGGTGGCGACGATGGAGGCCGTCCGGAGGTTCGTGGCTCGACGAGGAGGTGGAGGGGGTCGTGGCGGAGCTCGTGGACTCCACTGAGGGGCGAGGGAACGGCGGGGAGCGCGTCGGTGGTGAGCTGCGGCGGCGGCAGCGCTTCGGGCGCGGGGAGAGGGAGATGTCCAGGGGAGGAGGGAGAGCGAGAGAGAGGGGAAAAGGACCGGGGCGGCGCGTGGCGTCGTTCCAGGGCATCCAGACAAGGAGGGCAGAGGCAGGCAGGCAGGGAGGGAGGTGGCGTGGCCGGCGGAGCGCGCGCGCGTCGGCACGCAGCTGCTTGGCGAGAGGGGGGGGGGGGAAGACGACAGAGGAGGAGGCGGGTTGGGCCGCCTGCTGGCTGGGCCGGCCTGCTGCTGCTGGGCTGCATAGGGGGGAGCCCCAGGTAAGCTTCTCCTCTTTATTTCTGTTTTCTATTTTTTTTCTGACATTTGTTTTGATTTAATTAAAATATTAAATCATTTAATTACCTTATGCCAATTTTTGCAGGAGCTAGCTATAATATTCCAGAGCTCCTTTATAAATGGCATAATTTTTGGACCATATTTCATATATATAACAATATATATCCAAAGCAAATAATTATCGGATTAATCCAAATGGCCAAAATTAAATATCCATGAGCTCCTAAAAATATTGGTTTGATTTTTATCTCTGTCCAATATTTTCAGAGGGCAACATGAGCATTTTCTTGGACCCTTTTGGAGAAATTTTTTATTTGGGTCATTTTCAAAAATGATTCTGAGGGTTCCACCAATCCTCATTTCAAATTTAAATGAGATTTAAACATGATGCACAAATGACTAGCTAGTCTAGGTCATACCAGACTAGGGATGTGACAACTCGCCCCCACTTGAAAGAATCTCGTCCCGAGATTCAGGGGTCGACGGAAAGAAAGCGGGGTACTCCAGTCGAAGACGATCTTCTCGCTCCCAAGTAGCTTCTCTCTCGGAATGATGAGACCACTGAACTTTGAGAAACTTGATGTTCTGACGTCGAGTGACACGCTCTGCTTGATCAAGAATGTGAACCGGGTACTCTCGGTATGTGAGGTTATCTTGGAGATCAAGCGTTTCGTGGTCCACTCCGCGGATAGGATCCGAGAAGCAACGCCTGAGTTGAGAGACATGGAGGACATCATGAACTCGAGAAAGATGTGGGGGTAGTTCCAATTGGTAGGCAACCTCTCCTCGTTTAGCGAGAATGCGAAAGGGACCAATGTAACGAGGAGCCAACTTGCCCTTGATACTGAAACGATGGGTACCCTTCAAAGGAGTAACCCGAAGGTAAGCTTGGTCGCCAAGTTCATAAGTCATATCCTTATGATGACGATCGTCCTGGCTCTTTTGACGAGATTGGGCTGTTTTCAAATTCTCACGAATGATGCAAACTTGCTCTTCTGCCTCCTGGATCATGTCCGGTCCAAAGAATTGTCTTTCACCGGTTTCTGACCAGTTCAAAGGTGTTCGACATCTTCGTCCATAGAGAACCTCAAAAGGAGCTTTCTTGAGGCTGGATTGATAGCTATTGTTATAAGCAAACTCGGCAAAAGGAAGACATTTCTCCCAATCCATACCGAATGAGATAACGCAAGCTCTGAGCATGTCTTCAAGAATTTGATTGACCCGTTCCACCTGACCACTCGACTGAGGGTGGAAAGCGGTACTGAAGGAAAGATGGGTTCCCATGGCAGTTTGGAAACTCTCCCAGAAATGAGAAGTGAAAAGACTGCCAGGGTCTGAATTGATCTCTAGTGGAACACCATGAAGTGACACTATTCGAGAAATGTATAAGTCAGCAAGCTTACTAGCAGTGATACTCTCTCGAACAGGAAGGAAGTGAGCCACTTTGGAAAGATGATCAACGACTACGAAGATAGCATTATTCCCTCTCTTGGTCCTGGGAAAGCCGGTGATGAAGTCCATACCATATTTATCCCATTTCCATTCAGGAATAGCTAAAGGCTGAAGGGTGCCAGCAGGCCTTTGATGCTCTGCCTTAACGCGACGACAAACGTCACAGTTAGCAATAAACTGAGCGATTTCTCTCTTCATCCTAGTCCACCAGAACCTCTGGCGTAGGTCCTGATACATCTTAGTACTACCGGGATGAATCGTGAGAGGAGATTCATGCGCCTCCTTAAGAATCAATTGTCGCAGATGTTGCTTCTTGGGGACCACCAGGCGGTTTCCAAAGAAAACAACACCTCGATCATCTATAGAGAAACTACCAGCAATACCCTTGGCAATGTTTCTCTTGATCCGGGTAATCCCCGTATCATGCTTCTGGGCTTCTATGATAAGGTCCACAAGGGTAGGTTTCGCCACCAAGGTAGAAAGAAATCCGCGAGGAGCTATGTGAAGATTAAGCTTACAGAATTCCTCATGGAGAAGTGGTTGGCCTTGCTGCAACATGAGATTGTTGCAATAGGATTTACGGCTTAGAGCATCAGCCATGACATTGGCTTTGCCTGGGGTGTAGGTAATCCCTAGATCATAATCTGTGATTAACTCCAACCAACGTCTTTGCCTAAGGTTCAAATCTGGTTGGGTGAAGATATACTTGAGACTCTGGTGATCGGTGTAGATCTCGCAACGTTTACCAAGAAGGTAATGTCGCCAGGTCTTGAGTGCATAGACTACGGCTGCAAGCTCTAGATCATGTGTAGGATAATTCTCCTCATGTGGATGCAATTGTCGAGATGCATAGGCAATCACATGACGATCATGCATAAGAATGCAACCTAGTCCCTGTCGTGAGGCGTCGCAGTAGATAATAAAGTCTTTAGTGAAATCCGGTGGCACAAGTATGGGAGCAGAAGTCAGGCGTCTTCTCAGTTCCTGAAAACTGTACTCACACTGTGGGGACCACTCGAACTTTTTATCTTTCTTGAGAAGTTCCGTGAGGGGTTTGGCTACTTTGGAGAAGTTTTCAACAAAGCAGCGACAATAGCTGGCTAGACCAAGGAAGCTCCTAACTTGTTTAACGGTCTCAGGTGGAGTCCAATCGAGAATGGCTTGAACTCTCTCGGGATTGACAGCAATGCCCTTACCAGAGATTACGTGGCCTAAGTAGGTCACTTTTGGCAACCAAAATTCACACTTGGAGAACTTGGCATAAAGGTGGTGCTCTCTGAGTTTTTCTAACACAAGTCTAAGATGTTCGGCATGCTCTTCCTCGTTCTTCAAGTAAATAAGAATATCATCGAGGTAAACCACGACGAACTTATCTAAGTACTCCATGAAGATCGAGTTCATCAAGCGGGAGAATGTAGCTGGAGCGTTAGTTAGACCAAAGGACATGACGGTGTACTCGTACTGACCATAACGAGTAACAAAGGCTGTTTTGGGAATGTCCCCGTTTCTGATCTTAATTTGGTGGTATCCTAACCTCAAATCCATCTTGGAGAAGACTGAGGATCCAGCGAGCTGATCATACAGGTCGTTGATCCTGGGAAGCGGATATTTGTTCTTTATCGTGACCAAATTAACGGGACGATAATCTACAACCATCCGGTCCATACCATCCTTCTTCTTAACAAAGAGGACGGGGCAAGCCCAAGGAGAAGAACTAGGATGGATGAAACCCTTTTGCAAGGACTCATCAACTTGTTTCTTAAGCTCGGCTAGTTCTAAGGGTGCTATCTTGTAAGGTCTCCGGGAGATTGGAGCAGTTCCTGGGATAAGATCTATGACGAACTCTACATCTCTGTCAGGGGGAACACCTGGCAGTTCCTCTGGAAAGACATCCGGAAAGTCACGGACTACCGGGATATCTTCAAGGTCTGGAAGAGGGCTGGCATTAAGAGAATAGAGCTGACACTTTGCAACTCTAGTGGAGACGGTGACTATCTTGCCAGATGGGTGTGTAAGCTGAACAGATCTGGTGTAACAATCAATCTTGGCATGATGAGCTGTCATCCAGTCCATACCCAAGATGATATTAATATCTGAGGACTTGAGGGCTACAAGTGATGCAAGGAATACAAGTCTGTCAACAAGGATTTCATTACCATGGCTGATTCTGGTGGTCTGCCATCTAGACCCTGGGGTTTTGGATTTCAAGCGGAGTTGGCATATCACAAAACGATATGTCGTGCAAAGAGCATAGCCTTCAGAAATGAAGGAGTGAGATGCTCCAGTATCGAATAGAATTGATGCTGGGTGACAATTGACAAGGAGTGTACCAAGAACGACATCCGGATCATCATGAGCGTCTTTAGCTGAGACGTGATGCACACGTCCATGTTCAGTGGGAGCTGACTTGACACTGATCATCTTGCGTGATGGCTTAACACAGCCAACAGTCTTCTCGGCCTTGGGTGGAGCATAACTAGTTTGAGAACAGTCACGTGCATAGTGTCCTGGCTTCCCGCATGTGAAGCAAGTCCCTGAGGTTGGACGGGGACCCGCACTGACAAGCGGTCTACCAGTAGGCCTGGGTGGAACATATGACTGAGCTGGGGAGAGCACCACATGGGATGGCCTCGGTGCATAACCGGAAGGAAGAGCGGAGTTTGAACCCAAATCCGGCGCTTCTGAGAACTAGAGCCAGAGGAAGATCCCAAATCACGGGTGTGCTTACGAGACTCCTCGTAAGTGAGCTGAGCTGTCTCTGCATTGATGGCCTTGTTCACAAGAGCTTGGAATGTATCACAATGATGCAGGTGGAGATCACAACGCAACTTGGGGTTGAGACCCTTCCGGAACCTAGCCTGCTTCTTGGCGTCCGTGGACACTTCTTCTGTGGCATAGCGGGCAAGGTTCTCGAACTCTCTGCTGTAAGCATCAACAGCCATCTTATTTTGGATGAAACTACAGAACTCTTCTCTCTTGCGATCAAGGAGGGCCTGGGGAATGTGATGCTCGCGAAAAGCCTCAGTGAAATCCCTCCAGTTAGGAATCTGGCCAGCTGGAAGCATAGCCTCATAGTTCTGCCACCAAAGACTAGCAGGACCTTCCAGGTGGTATGTGGCATAGATGACCTTGTCATCTTCAGCTACGTTCGCGGAACACAGCTTATGAGTGATGCTACGGAGCCAGTCATCTGCATCGAGTGGCTCGATGGAATGATGAAAGGTAGGTGGGTGCAGGCGAATGAAGTCATGAATGGTAGCAGACTTATTGGACTGATGTGCGGTGTTCTCCTCGATACGTGCCAATAAACGGTTAGACTCACGCTTGTTCCTCTCCATTTCTAGCATGAACTCTGTCAACGAAGGCGGGTCGGGAGGATCCTCATTCCTACCATCTCCATGGTTTTGGCTACGAATAATAGAACTTGATGACATCCTGAGAAACGAAACCAGGGACGGAATCAACATCAACTATAGACTGTAGAATGTAGGACAAGGAATTAGTATCTCTCGAACTCCTAGGGAAATTCCGACAGAATAACGGCAGTAAAATGCTCAGAATGAGACATCCTACTAAAATAGGGTAATAACATACTCATCAGCATTACTCAAGGTTCTGAGATCATACTAAACAGACTACACCGGAAATACTCAAAACTGGGGTATGACTCTGATCAACCAATCCTATGGGACTACGGAGTAGTAACACGTGATCCTGATAGACGGAAGAGAAAGCCTAGTTCCTTAACCCCGTAGAAAGGATAGGATGACTCAGATCAGAAGGCCATGAGGTATAAGGAGTAAAAAGAGCCTTACGTTCCAACCCACAATCAATTCCCTTACATAACTAAACATTTTCTAGACTCAACTTCGACCAGTTTGGCTTGGTAATCCTACAGGCAGTCAGGCTCTGATACCAGCGCTGTCAGGACCCCGACTCAATGCCACATCGATCTAGCATGTAACACCTCATATCACTTTGCGGCCTCACGCACGGTATCCCCACGGGTGTCGCCTTACCTTTGCCCGGGACCGTTTGCGCCTTTTGGCACACGTATATGATGGTGTCGCTAGCATCCATATGATAAAGAGCCCGGGCTGACATGGCTAGTCGTAAACCCAAAGTGGCACTAACTTACAGGGACAGGCATCCATGACCCAGCATCGAACGTGTCGGTCATCAGCGAGTGAATCCAGGCTGTAGCACTGGGCTAACAGGACTCCGGTGAACCGGGCTGTAGCAGGCTAACAGGACTCCGGTATTCATCGCGTGACATTTCCCGAAGGGACAGACACAGGATCGAAGAATGACACATGTCGGCCAGCCTAAGTGTTCCGGAGCAGTAGCAAGCTACCAGGGCTCAGTGGAAGCACTAGGAGACATTTCCCGGTAAGAGAGGCTACTAAGAATAAACAACTAGATAGTCAGATCCCACACATAGCAATACACATTACACGTACGCATAACATGCAAGTATGTGCTATACCACATGGCATCGCAGCATAACTCAACAACTCAAATAGATAAAGGCTCAGAAGAGCCATCATAGCATTATTGCAAACAGGGGTCACAAGACCCATCATACAGAGCATACAAGCAACAAGCGGAAGCATTACATGTCTGGGTACAGACATCTACAAATGAAAAAGGCTGAGGAGCTTGACTATCTACAACATCCGATCAAGATCGTAGCTGAGGTACTAGCTACTAGTCGAAGTCCACGAGAACACTAGTAAGACCGAAGTCTCCGCTGCAAAAACATAAATGAAGCAACATGAGTACAAAGGTACTCAGCAAGACTTACATCAGATCCTAGCATACATGCATTTGTATCAAGAGGGTACTGTGGGGTTTAGTTGCAGCAAGCCAGCTTTGACTCTGTGGCTATCCTGTTCTACGACTACCAGAAACTCTTGAGGTGAGACAACGTACACGAGTCCACTAATCACCACACAATACACTACTATGGACTCATTCCTGTCTCCCTACGAGAAGGCCATCCATAGAACTCACACTTGTCTTGAGCATTTTAGAGTATCCACTTCAAGTTGTCTATGTACCATGTAAGCATCCAAGAAGTCCATAACCGCGGACCCGGCTATTCGAATAGATCATGTTAACCCTGCAGGGGTGTACTTCTTCACACACACTCTCGCCACTTACCGCCATGTACACATCATGTATCTCGGCAACCTTCAAGCGGAAGCCTGGCGAGGGTGTCGGCCACGACCTGACTAACCACACAAGACTCTAGTCCAGGTTTATCGCCTATTCGGGTTCCATCCGCAAGGAGATCCGGCCGGGGTGTCGCTCAGAGCCCCAAACGATGTGAGCAGGGTTCCCAAGCCCACCATCCGGGTGCCACTTGGTACACCGTGCCACCTGTGCCTAGTATGTCCCAAGGCCACCCTGCCGGGTGCCACTTGGTAGAAAAATAGCACTGCTTCATAGACAGGCACTCTGGAACAGACTCCGGAGCAGGACCTATCGAGAAGGAACAGTGTCGGCAATCAAAACACAATCATATGCAACAATATGATGCATGAACATGGCATGTAGATGTGATGATGTTTGAGATAATGCAACTAGTAATCATTTGGTTTGAAGTCCATTTGAACCAAAGGTTCAAATGCATCTCCAAATTAAGCTCCTATATATGCCATAATGTGTTTTCTCATATTCAGCATGTATAGGTTGGTTTGTCATGCATGAAACTAGTACAGATGGATAGATTACATTTTTCTGATAATTTTTCATATATAAATTATTTTAATCTGAGCTACGGTTGAATTGTTATGAATTTTTGAAGTTTAAAACAATTTCTGGAATTTTCTGATTTAATTTAAATCCAGAAATCATATATTGCGCCAGCATGACGTCAGCACGACGTCAGCGGTCAACTGCGGCTGGCTGGGGTCAACCCTGACGTGTGGGGTCCACACGTCAGTGTCAGGGGGTTAAACAGGGTTAGTTTAATCCTAATTAAGAAGGTTAGTGGCGCTGGGGCCCACTGTCAGTGTCAGGGTTAATTAGCAGAGGTTGATTAAATTTAAACTAATCCTAAACTCGAATTAGCAGGGACGGGCCCCACTGTCATTGAGCCAGGGGAGGTCAAACCCCCTGGTCAACTGGGCTAACACGCCGGCGTTTAGCCGCCGGCGGCAGCAAACGTGGCGGAGGGCGCGGGATTTCCACTCCGGCACCCAATCGAGCAGCGGAGGGCACGCGCGGGAAGCGGGGGCTCGCGCGCATTCGGTGGGGCAGGTGGGATGAGCGGGGGAGGCCGGAGCTCGCCGGAGCAAAGCTCGCGACGGCGGCCGGAGCTCGGCTTCGATGGCCGGGCTAGCTATAGAGCGCGGGGAGGCAAGGGAGAAGGGGGAACCGAAGCGGGGGCTCACGGCGGGCTCGAGGACGTCGTCGGAGAGCTCGGGGGAGGTCGGACGGCGACGTGCGGGCGGTGGAGATGTACGGTGGCCGGCGATGAAGACGACGAGGGTGGCGACGATGGAGGCCGTCCGGAGGTTCGTGGCTCGACGAGGAGGTGGAGGGGGTCGTGGCGGAGCTCGTGGACTCCACTGAGGGGCGAGGGAACGGCGGGGAGCGCGTCGGTGGTGAGCTGCGGCGGCGGCAGCGCTTCGGGCGCGGGGAGAGGGAGATGTCCAGGGGAGGAGGGAGAGCGAGAGAGAGGGGAAAAGGACCGGGGCGGCGCGTGGCGTCGTTCCAGGGCATCCAGACGAGGAGGGGAGAGGCAGGCAGGCAGGGAGGGAGGTGGCGTGGCCGGCGGAGCGCACGCGCGTCGGCACGCAGCTGCTTGGCGAGAGGGGGGGGGAAGACGACAGAGGAGGAGGCGGGCTGGGCCGCCTGCTGGCTGGGCCGGCCTGCTGCTGCTGGGCTGCATAGGGGGGAGCCCCAGGTAAGCTTCTCCTCTTTATTTCTGTTTTCTATTTTTTTTTGACATTTGTTTTGATTTAATTAAAATATTAAATCATTTAATTACCTTATGCCAATTTTTGCAGGAGCTAGCTATAATATTCCAGAGCTCCTTTATAAATGGCATAATTTTTGGACCATATTTCATATATATAACAATATATATCCAAAGCAAATAATTATCGGATTAATCCAAATGGCCAAAATTAAATATCCATGAGCTCCTAAAAATATTGGTTTGATTTTTATCTCTGTCCAATATTTTCAGAGGGCAACATGAGCATTTTCTTGGACCCTTTTGGAGAAATTTTTTATTTGGGTCATTTTCAAAAATGATTCTGAGGGTTCCACCAATCCTCATTTCAAATTTAAATGAGATTTAAACATGATGCACAAATGACTAGCTAGTCTAGGTCATACCAGACTAGGGATGTGACACCGCCCATATTCGACCCGCGAGCGGTAGGATGCCACTTCCCCTTTTGCTGTCGTGTTGATCCCTGCGCCAGCCACCCACCCACAGTCGCTGCTCCGCCGCTAGAAAGGCCATTCCCCCGCCGAAAAGAGAGGGTTTCACCGTGACAGCCTCCAACCCGCTCCTGGGCGAGCTTTCCAGGACCCTGACTGTCGGTGCCAAAACTGGCGGATCTTAGGTAGGGGGTCCTGAACTGTGCGTCTAGGATCAATGGTAATAGGAGACAGGGGACATGATGTTTTACCCAGGTTCAGACCCTCTCTATGGAGGTAATACCCTACGTCCTGCTTGATTGATCTTGATGAATATGAGTATTACAAGAGTTGATCTACCACGAGATCGAGATGGCTAAACCCTAAAAGCCTGGCCTGTATGACTATGGTAATGATTATGAGGATTCGGACTATCTATGGACCTAGCCCTCCATTTTATATAGACACGGGAGGGATCAAGGGTTACACAAGGTCGGTTACAGAGAAAGGAATATTCATATTTGGCCGCCAAGCTTGCCTCCCACGCCAAGGAGAGTCCCATCCGGACATCGGTAGAGTCTCCGGTCTTCGTATCTTCACGGCCCATCAGTCCGGCCCATATCCAATAGGTTGGACGCCCGAGGACCCCTTAGTCCAGGACTCCCTCAGTAGCCCATGAACTAGGCTTCAATGATGAGGTATCCGGCATGCAGATTGTCTTCGGCATTGCAAGGCGGGTTCCTCTTCCCAAATACTCCAAAACAGTCTTCGGATGAAACAAATGTGTCCGGATCTGCAACATAAGTACCACACACAACCGCGGAGAATATAGTATTTCACGAGACCAATCTGCTGATAATTTTTATAATGTGACATCACGCTTGCCCGGTTATTTATTTCAAACCGTTTCCTATCACGCCGTTCCACGTTTCGAGGCATGGTTGGTATTGGCACGTCGAAGCAAAGATCGTGTCCCCTTATTGCGGGATTCTCATCAATACGAGTGTGGGTAACCTAACCGTTATGTTGGAAAGATTCCTTAGGAATAGGCAAGTCTTCAGCCTTAGGAGGAGGCATTCAATATCCGGTGCCTTTATAAAGGAACCAAGGGACGTCTTTTTACGCCAAACCTCTCCTCGGCCTTTCCAACCTCAAGTTCTAGCACCCAAGGCTCGACTTCGTTGCTCCAAACCTCCCCATCATGTCCGGGCCCAGCCCTCAAGGTCGATGGGTGGCTTCCTCCATTACAGAGGAGGATATTGCAAAGCTTCGGGCGGCCAGATACCTGACCGCGGAGATCCCCCCACCGGCTTCCTGCTCAAGGACAGGTTATTCCGACCCCCAGATCCGGCGAGAGGGTCGTATTCATCTCTCATTTCCTCGAGGGCTAGGGTTCTCTCTCCACCCCTTCATCCCGGGGCTAATGTTTTATTATGGACTAGATTTTCACGATCTAGCTCTGGATTCTCTCCTCCACATCTCGGCGTTTATCATCACGTGCGAGGCTTTCCACCGAATCCCCCCACACTTCGGCCTATGGCTCAAGACCTTTAGTGTGAAGATGAAGATAGTCGACAGGGAACAGGCGGAGTGTGGCGGCGCTGTAGTAAGCAAGCTTACCAACACTCTCTGGACAAAAGGCTCTTTCACCGAAACTTCCAACCAATGGCAGCAAGAGTGGTTTTACATCACGGAACCCCGTAGTACCAAGTGGGTAGCTATACCTGCATTCTGTTTCGGCCCTCCATTACAGCTTGCATCATGGATCAATAAGGGGCTGGACTGGGGATCAGTTGATGAAGTGCAGACTCTACAGAGCCGCATCCGAACCCTCCTTGAGAAGGACATCGATCTTGTCGATGTGATTCAAGTAATGCTAGTCTGCCGAGCTCTGCCATGCCAGCGTAGGCCTCTCCGCATGTGGGATTTAATCCGGAAGGACCATGAACCCTCCAACACTTCTTCGGCATAACGCACAAAGGGATGTTGTCGGTGTCAAAACTGGCGGATCTCGGGTAGGGGGTCCCGAACTGTGCGTCTAGGCGGATGGTAAGAGGAGGCAGGGGACATGAAGTTTTACCCAGGTATGGGCAATACAAGAGTAGATCTACCACGAGATCAGAGAGGTTAAACCCTAGAAGCTAGCCTATGGTATGATTGTATGTTATTGTTGTGTCCTACGGTCCAAAACCCTCCGGTTTATATAGACACCGGAGAGGGCTAGGGTTACATAAGGTCAGTTACAAAGGAGCAGATATACATATCCGTATTGCCTAGCTTACCTTCCATGCCAAGTAGAGTTCCATCCGGACATGAGACAAAGTCTTCAATCTTGTATCTTCATAGTCCAACAGTCCGACCAAAGGTTATAGTCCGGCTGTCCGGAGACCCCCTAATCCAGGACTCCCTCAGTAGCCCCTGAACCAGGCTTCAATGACGATGAGTCCGACGCGCAGTATTGTCTTCGGCATTGCAAGGCGGGTTCCTCCTCCGAATACATCACAGAAGAATTTGAATACAAGGATAGTGTCCGACCCTGCAAAATAAGTTCCACATACCACCGTAGAGAGAATAATATTTCCACAAATCTAATTTGCTGACTTGTTTTGGCAACACGACATTATGTCATGGCCCGGTGATTATTCGAACTGTTTCCTTTAACTAGCCCCGCACATAACGCGAGGCAGTTTTTTGACACGTATTGTCAAAGCAGAGATCGTGTCCCCTTATCACGGGATTCTCATCAATACGGGCGTGGGGACGCATAGTTTCGTCCGCCCATATAAAGGGATAAGGATTCACCTTTTCATCCACGCCTTCTTCCTCCTTTGCTCATCCATTTTCGCACACTCGAGCTCTAGCGCCCAAGTCCGCACTTCCCACCTCAACCTTCTCCAACCATGTCCAGAGTGGGAGGCAGGTGGATGGTCTCCTCCGTCATGGAGGGAAACATCAAGAAGCTGAGGAGAGCCGGATACCTGCCCGACGACATCGCGCACCGGCTCCCAGATGAAGGGCAACTCATCCCCACCCCCAGGCCCCATGAGAGGGTAGTGTTCCTTACCCATTTCCTCCATGGACTGGGATTCCCTCTCCACCCATTCGTCCGGGGGCTCGTGTTCTACTACGGCCTGGATTTCCACGATCTGGCCCCGAACTTCATGCTCAACATCTCGGTGTTTATCGTCGTGTGCGAGGCCTTCCTCCATATCAAGCCCCACTTCAGCTTATGGCTGAAGACCTTCAATGTCAAGCCGAAGGTAGTGGGCGGCCGCCAGGCGGAGTGCGGAGGCGCCATGGTGGGCAAGATGCCCAACGTTACATGGCTCGAGGGCTCCTTTGTGGAGACCATAAAGGGGTGGCAATCAGGGTGGTTCTACATCACCGAGCCGCATGACCCTGCATGGGCAGCGGACCCCGAGTTCCGATCTAGCATCCCCACGCGGCTCACCTTCTAGAAAGAGAAGGGCCTGTCCTGGGGTAGTCCGAGAGAGTTGACCGGACTCCAAACATGTATTCAAAACATGGTGAACAAGAAGATCAAACTTGTCAACGTAGTCCATGTCATGCTCATCCGCCGGATCCTCCCGTGTCAACAACGGGCCTTCAACTTGTGGGAGTTCGACCCAGCCCAGCACCAAACTCTGAACAGCTCTTCGATACAACACACGAGGATGCCTGGAAGGTGCTATTCAAGGGCGCCGAGGTTCCTCCTCCTATTACCGAGGATCCCGGATTCTGTGCGAAGCGCCAAGCCAGCGCGGTAAGCTGTTTTACCTCTTACAGGATACTTGTTTTTCATAGTTTGACACTATGCGGGATCTAAGCTCCCGTTCCTTTGACAGGACTGGCAAGAAACGGCCGGACAGATCGACTGTCCGGCTCCTTTGTCCGAAGGCCCAGCAGACGCTCTCCTGACGGAGATGCTGACTCCGGCTCCTTACAAGTCGCCAGAGAAGACCAAGAAGGCCAGGGGAACCCGAAAGAGTTCCCGACGCCAGTGTTATCGGACTCATTATCCGATGACTCCGCGGCACACTCCTCCCCCGAAGACGAGGAGGAAGAAGAAGATGCTCCCCCTTCGGTTGGGGGAGACAAGAAAAGGAAGGCCGCCCCAACTGGGGGCCGAAGGGTCCAAGAAGGCAAGGACTCTCCTTCCGACAGCTCCACTGCCGCCGACGATGGCGAAGACGAGTGATTGCACAGGGCCAAGCCCCTGGGGAGGTCGTAAGTATTCGGATACTGGAGTAACCCATGAGCTCGTATCGATGTATCGTCGGACGGCTCCCTGGGCTCGTCGGATATGGATAGCGATCCACTTCCGACCGCCACCTCCCCTTGCCCTGCGGACGATGTCGAGGTGTTGTCTCAAGAGGCACCGGGTCGAGGGGAGACAGTCCCAGAGGTGCCTCAAGGCGACCTTCCAGACTCCGGGAGTCGAGGGGACAAGGCCCCTGAGGGCCCCGAGTTCGGCCCTCAGCCGAACACCGCGCCGGAACCTCCAGCGGTTCCGGACTCGAGCATGCGGCCTCCTTCTAAGAGGGGCAAGACACCTGTGCCAGTGACCTCTGCCCATCCAGAGGCGTCGGACAATCTGCTGGAAGCGCTTCGCAGCGCTTCCATCGATGAGGAGCACCGTACTATTATGCGTGCGGTGGTCCAGAAGGTTCAGTACGCCCAGAGCGGATTGACTGAAGCCTGTGCCAGCCTTCTAACAGGCTTTGAGGTAAGTGTTAAAATATAGGAAAAATATTATCGCATAGACAGTAGCCCTGATGCACTGTTCGGTGTTCACAAAGAAAAGCCGAACAGAGGATCAAACAATATCGCATGAGTCTAATATAAGTATGTCAATATGCGTATGGAGGCTTCGCTGCTGGCATCTGCCGCACTGACTGCGGAGGTCGCCGCACTGAAGCAGGACCTTAAAGGGTCCCAGGACGAGCTCAGCCTTGCCAAGAGGCAGCTCGAGGAGAACCAAGGTAAGTAATACCCTGTATATAGATATGTATATATAAAAGAAGACGCGATTGCAAAATGACAGGATCATCTTATATTTGCTAGGGGCAATGACCGAGGCGGCGTCCCTGAAGCAAGCGCTATCCGAGGCCGAAGGCAAAGCGGCCAAGGAACGCGCCGAGCGGGAAAGGCAAGAGGCACGGGTGGGGAGGTGCAGCAAGAGCTCCAGGCTCTCGTGACGAAGCACGAGGCGTTGGAGCTTGACTCGAAGACGCGAGAGTCTGAGCTTGCTGTGACCCTCGAGAGCGCGAAGAGTGCCAAGGCCGAGGCCCAAAAGGCCCTCCAGAAGATTGACGCGTTGAAGAAAATAGCGGCGGGTAAGGCATTCTATATGCAAAGCAAGCATGTGAAAGTAAATTACCTATTACTTACCCGGATCCGGAGCTCTCCAGGAGCATTCGCAGATTTGCCCCACAGTGTGTCGGATGCCGCACAGTTTTACCAGGACGAGGAGGGAAGCTCAACGGAGAAGCTGTTCTGGTCTCAATATACTAGGACCGAACACCCAGTGCCTATGTGCGACCAGCTGAAGCAGCTGGTCGAGCTACACAAGGCGGCCGAACAGGCCATGAAGGGCTTTATAGTCCGGCTGTGGACTGGCGATGCCCTTCCGAACAGCTACTTCGGCCTGGTAAGGCGGCTAGTGGATGCCTGCCTAGGGCTGGAAGTCGTCAAGCGGTCCGTCTGCATTGAAGGTGCACGCCGGGCTTTCGCCCGTGTGAAGGTGCAATGGGCCAAGCTAGACGCCGTGAAGCTGATCAAGGAAGGATTCTTTATAGGAGCATCGCACCCCTGAAATTTATTATGAGGGTGTCCTGAAGGGTGCCCGTCTTGTAGCGGATGAATGTTCCAAGGATGTAATATTTGAGTAAACTTGCTTGTGTGATCCTGTATGATGAAAACTTGTTTCATATGCGCTATGCAACGCTTGTTTGAATTTAAAATATTACCTTCTGTTTAGCTGTTTATCCAATCTGAGAGATGGCTAGTCCTTGGCTTCTGCCCCCATGCCACAAGTGCTGGGGTGTTCGGGATAAACCTGGACAATCTTGTTCCCATTTTTGGGTCCTTCGAGGGAGGTGCTCAGCACAGCGAACAAGGCAACCGGACTAATAATGCTTTATCACTCTCACTTAGCCATAGAATTCTATAATTTTAAATTTCGGCGAAGCCCCTGGTATTCAGAAGGCCGAATTCGGGGCGCGATACATGCCTTTAAGCCGGACAGGACCGGCTCCTCGCTCTAAGCGGCATAAGTCTTTAGGGACTCGAAACCTTGCCGAACAGCGACCAGTCTCTCGCTTTATCATGACAGTTAGTTTTAGCTTTCTCTACTGAGGTGCTTAGCCCAGCAGAACCGGGGCACAATCGCAGTAGTTCTCCTAGCGCTACCTTAGCCGATAGAGCGGAACGTAAGGTACCAGAACATAGGAGCCGGGCAAACCCAACATTTGACCAAAGACATGATTCGGAGCTGATGCAGATAATGCTATAAGTTCGGGGTGCCGCACTTGTGAAAGTGTTCGGACTTCTCACACCGCATTGTGGGGTACTTAAGCCCCAGGTGTATTGGCCGTACAAAAGTGTACGGTTGCAAGGCGTCATTAAGGAACACATATATAAAAAAGAAGAATGCAATAATAGTCTTAATGCTATGCATTGTTTATTCAAATAGATGCGTTAAAGCAGGATGATACAGATAGTGCAATAAGAAAAAAGTAGGACTATGTCCCTTCCAAGGGCAAGCTGAGGAATAGTATTAAAGCAAATATTTCACTCGTTCGTAATCCACCTAGTAGTTCCATGGTGTGATGTAGCTTTTTGCCTCCTTGGTTGCCGCATCATGTGTTCGGCAATCATGCTGCCGGACAGGGTTTCCAGAGATTAAAGTCCTGAAAGAGAAAAATAACAGAGTGACAAGCCCCTAGTGCGGTTTAGGCCGCCTCTTGGGGCATGCCGTAGTTGTGCCCCCCTCCCCACCTGTGCCCATGGTATTTTTAATGCGTAATTATGTACGCGTGGCACGGATTTTGCCGCTTGGCTGGGACTGGGGTGGGGGCCGCATTGCTACGCGAGCTCAGATCGTCCCAGGAGGTCGAGTTGCCGATTACTCCGAGCGCGCTTGAAGGTGTCCGGGTCTTGAAACGCCGAACTGGTGGATTGTCTTGAGAGGTTGCTTTGCACTTCTGCTGTGAGGGCCGTAGTGTGCTCCTCCATACGGAGAGAGCGCTCTGTGTTTCCATTGACTGTGGTGACCCCCCGGGGTCCTGGCATCTTGAGCTTGAGGTATGCATAATGTGGTACCGCATTGAATCTTGCAAATGCGGTTTGGCCGAGCAGTGCATGATAGCCACTGCAGAACAGGACTATATCGAAGATTAAGTCTTCACTTCGGAAGTTATCCGGGGATCCGAAGACCACTTCCAGTGTAATTGAGCCTGTGCAATGGGCCTCTACACCCTGAATGACACCTTTAAAGGTCGTTTTTTTGGGTTTGATCCTTGAGGGGTCTATACCCATTTTGCGCACTGTATCCTGATAAAGCAGGTTCAGGATGCTGCCGCCATCCATAAGGACTCGAGTGAGGTGAAATCCGTCAATGGTTGGGTCTAGGAGCAGCGCGGCAAATCCGCCATGACGGATACTAGTGGGGTGGTCGCTGCGATCGAAGGTGATCGGACAGGAGGACCATGGGTTGAACTTTGGGGCGACTGGCTCCAACGCATATACGTCCCTGAGCGCACGCTTCCGCTCCCTCTTGGGGATGTGGGTTGCGTATATCATGTTCACCGTCCGCACTTGTGGGGGGAACCTTTTTTGTCATCCGGTGTTCGGTGGTCGGGGCTCTTCCTCGTCATCACTATGTGGCCCCTTATCTTTATCTTTGGCAATTAACTTGCCGTCCTGATTGAACACCCAACAATCCCTGTTGGTGTGGTTGGCTGGCTTGTCGGGGGTGCCATGTATTTGACACGAGCAATCGAGTATATGGTCCAAACTGGACGGGCCCGGAGTGCTTCTTTTGAATGGCTTTTTCCGCTGACCGGGTTTAGAGCCTTTGAATCCGGCATTGACTGCCGTATCCTCAGTATTATCGCTGTTAATGCGGAGCTTGTGTTTATTGCGTCGTGACATGCTATTGCCGTCCTTGGTATCCGAAGTACCATGGTTTTTTGATATGTTGTTACTGCGAGCCAGCCAGCTGTCTTCTCCCACACAGAAGCGGGTCATGAGTGTCGTGAGGGCTGCCATAGATTTCGGCTTTTCCTGTCCAAGGTGCCGGGCAAGCCGCTCGCCGCGGATGTTATGCTTGAAGGCTGCTAGGGCATCTGCATCCGGACAGTCGACGATTTGATTTTTCTTTGTTAGGAACCGTGTCCAGAATTGCCTGGCCGATTCTTCTGGCTGCTGAATTATGTTGCACAAGTCATCGGTGTCTTGTGGTCACACATAAGTGCCCTGAAAGTTGTCGAGGAATGCGGCTTCCAGATCTTCCCAACAGCTAATGGACTCTGCCGGCAAGCTGTTAAGCCAATGTCGCTGGTCCTTTGAGCTTTAGTGGGAGGTATTTGATGGCATGTAAGTCAGCACCGCAGGACATGTGGATGTGGAGGAGGAAATCCTCGATCCATACTGCAGGATCTGTTGTGTCATCGTACGATTCAATATTTATGGGTTTGAAACCCTCTGGGATTTGATGATCCATTACTTCGTCTGTGAAGCATAGGGAGTGTGCGGCACCTCTGTATTGGGCTATATCGCGACACAGCTCGAATGGGTCTTGCCCGCTATGTTCGGCCCGGCCGGATTGACTTTTACTGTATCTGGCGTGACGTTTATCGTCTTGCATAGTGGCGCGCCCTCGTGATCCGTAGATAGATCTTGCATGTTTTGCTTTGTCCTCCAATACGTCTCGCAGGTCTGGCGTGTTTCCCCATGCTTTTTTATTTGAATGGCGTCGGGGTGCGGGCTGAGCTTTTGGCTGGAATGCCTCTCTATCACGGCCACGAGGTGGCAGATCAGCCGCGTCATACACTTCTTCCTCCAGCCGAGGTAGCAACCTGCATTTTGGGTAACTCTTGGAGGGGTGCTCGAGTTTATATTCCTCAGCCGCAAGGACTTCAGTCCATCTGTCAGCTAGCAGATCTTGATCAGCTTGAAGCTGCTGCTGCTTTTTCTTAAGGCTATTTGTCGTGGCCATAAGCCGACGCTTGAAGCGCTCTTGTTCGACGGGATCCTCTGGCACGACGAATTTGTCATCACCGAGGCTTGCCTCGTCTTCGGAGGGGGGCATGTAATTATCATCCTCCGCTTCTCCATCTGCCGCTCTCTCATGAGGGCTGGCTCCTCCATCCTCCTGCTCTAAATCTTGCTGGAGGGGATTGTTGTTATCTTCGGCACTATCCGGAGTGTTATTATCTCCTGTGCCGGTATCACCACTTTTGCTTTGGCGGGACTTAGAGCGGCGCCGCTAACGTCGGCGCTTGGGTTGCTTTTTGGAGGGGTCATCCTCTGCTGTCTCGTCGCCATTGCCTTCTTTGGGTGTGTCCACCATGTATATATCATATGATGAGGTGGCTGTCCAGTGACCTATGGGCAGTGGTTCATCTTCGCCTCCTGCATCGTCGTCCATGCCATTGATGTCTTCGGAGTCGAAGTCGAGCAAAAGTCATCCACAGTGGCTACTAAGTGGGTGGTGGGTGGGCCGTGAATTTCTTCGTCGTCCAAATCCCAGTCCTGACAGACATAGTTCGGCCAGAATCCTCTTGACAAGGAGAGAGACCTTAATGAGTTCAGTATGTCGCTGAAGGGCGAGTGCTGAAAGATATCCGCGGAGGTAAACTCCATGATCGGCGCCCAATCGGATTCGATAGGAACGGGCGCACGCAGTTCGGAGTCCGTGGCCGGAGAGAGATCCGGCAGTTTGTCAACACGGCTCTCTTGTAGAATAAGGTCAATGTTCGGCTCGATCGCCGATGAGGGTAAGGCCTCTGTGGCGGGGTCCATCCACCCGTCCATGAACGGCGCAATTGGCTCCGAATTGAGGGTCGGAGCGGCTGCCGGTGTGATCTCCTGAACACTGTTGGATGGTAGAGCTAAATCATACTTATCATGACCGCGTGACGCACAAGGCAGAGGCTCGAATCCGTCGAAGATCAAGTCTTCGCAGATATCGGCCGTGTAGTTCAAGCTTCCAAACCTGACCTGATGGCCAGGGGCGTAGCTTTCAATCTGCTCCAGATGGCCAAGCGAATTGGCCCGCAGTGCAAAGCCGCCGAATACAAAAATCTGTCCGGGGAGAAAAGTCTCACCCAGGACTGCATCGCTAACGATGATAGAAGGAGCCATCAAGCCTAACGGCGACGACACAGAGGAACTCTCAATGAAAGCACCAATGTCGGTGTCAAAACCGGCGGATCTCGGGTAGGGGGTCCCGAACTGTGCGTTTAGGCGGATGGTAACAGGAGGCAGGGGACACGAAGTTTTACCCAGGTTCAGGCCCTCTTAATGGAGGTAAAACCCTATGCCCTGCTTGATTAATATTGATGATATGGGTAATACAAGAGTAGATCTACCACGAGATCATAGAGGCTAAACCCTAGAAGCTAGCCTATGGTATGATTGTATGTTATTGTTGTGTCCACTACGGACCAAAACCCTCCGGTTTATATAGACACCGGAGAGGGCTAGGGTTACACAAGGTCGGTTACAAAGGAGGAGATATACATATCCAAATTGCCTAGCTTGCCTTCCACGCCAAGTAGAGTTCCATCCGGACACGAGACGAAGTCTTCAATCTTGTATCTTCATAGTCCAACGGTCTGGCCAAAGGTTATAGTCTGGCTATCCGGAGACCCCCTAATCTAGTACTCCCTCAGATGTGGAAGTTGTTTTTCGGGAAACGAAAACATTGGCTGGACACCACTAAGGACGCCGTCCTTGACTACAACCGTCCAGATACCCCGGTAAGCACTTGACTTCCGAACACTTGGTACTGAAGTATGCCGTAATACATTACTGAGCAAACTATCTTCTTCCAGGGCTGGATAAAGAAAGCGGAACTAATTAGGTGTTCGGCCCCCCTTCCCGAAGGCTCAGCGGATCCCGTGTTAACAAGGATGCTGGCCCCGGCACCATACCAGATGCCTGTGAAGGAGAGCAAAGTGGAGAGTGGGAGGACCAAAGATGGCCTTCATCCCGAAGGTATACCAGACATTGTGTCCGGGGGAATCAAGATCCCATCGTCCGAAGACAAAAATGAAGGGGAAGTCAACATTTCTTCCCCCCACGGAAAGAAAAGCGCCGCCTCCAAAGATTGGGAGGAAAAGGCTCCTAAGCGAGGCAAGATGCCTCTGATGGGTGGCCTGGGCTTGGAGGACGACATCATCGCGCAGTCCCATGACAAGGACAAGCCTCAGGCCAAATCGTAAGTGAAGAAGGGTGTTTTAAACATGTCATGTTCCTTTCTTGTAACGCCTAGAATATATGTTTTTGCAATTCGGCACGCGGTCTTCTTCAACAGTCCTCTTCCTCGGGGGACCTTCTCCCGAAGATGATGGAAAGCGAGACGCCTCCACCGGCCTCCTCGCCCAATATGACAGACGACTTCAAGGTATCATCGCGGAGGGTCTCCCCCGATCAACAAGTGGTGCAAGGGATGAAGACACTATTCAAAGGTGATACTTCAAAGGCCTAGGGTCCGGGGACCAATAATGGAGATATCGAGCAGTCTGGTCTACAGCTAGATAAGAATAAACGGGTTCCTTCAAAGGGAGGCCGTACTCCTTTAGCAGCTTCCGGAGACCCAGAAGCGCCGGATATATTGACGAACATGCTGCGGTAGGCGTCCGTCTCAGAGGAACATCGTACCTTGATGGGCACAGCGGTTGAAAAGGTCATGTCCGCGAAAAGCGGATTGAATGAGGCCTTCTTGGGCCTGCTAAGAGGCTTCAAGGTTTGTACATGTTCGATTGTGTTTTATTCACAAAATACACCTGTGTATAGATAGTAGCCCTTGAGACTCTGATTGGCTTCCCGCGGGAGGCGATCAGAGGATCAAAAGATATGGCCAAGAAATAATCTGATTAATTGGAACATAGGCTGTGACCTCCCCGATGACTGCCCGGACTACAGAAGTTGCGGATTAGTAACACAAGATTGATGAGGCGGATAATGATATCGCACTTATCAACATGCGACTTGACGAGGCGCAAGGTATGTTTTTGGGGCAGCCATACTATGCACGTGTTTACAATATAAGCATGATGCGAAGATTTGTGTAATAAGATATACATGTCTGCAGATGGTGCTGCCACAGTCGAGATCCTTCGAGCTGAGCTAGCCCGGGCCAAGGAGACGGCCCAGATTAGTAATGCATCTGCCGAAAAGGCATTTGCCAAGTTAAGGGCCGAACAGGGTGCTCGACACCAATACGAGGAGAAAATATCCTCGATGACGCTTGAACTAAAAGAGGTCACTAGCCGCTGCGAATTTCTCGAGAGGGATAATAAAGCCAAAACGGCTGATCTTGACAAGGCCTTACAAGAGGCAAGAGAAGCCCGGTCCGAATCTAGAGCGGCCCGGGAGGAGATCCGGCAAGCTGGGGAGATCATGACTAGTAAGCCCTTTTTCTTGCAAACTAAGTTCCACGACCTGAATTATGCCCCGCTTAATCAAGTGCGGAATTCTCCAGATGCTTTGTTGGATTTTCCGAAGAGTGCTTCCGATGCGGCGCAGTTTTATCAAGCGCAAGAAGGGTATGCAACAGAAAAGCTTTTCTGGTCGCAATTTGGTGCGTCAAAGCGCCCATTGTTGCTAAACGAGCAGATGACCCAATGGGCAGGAGTGCACCGGATATCCAGCGCTGCCATGCAAGAAGTGGTAGTCCGGCTGTGGCTGACCGAGCCAATTCTGGATAGTTATTTTGGTTTGGTGCGGTGACTTGCTGCCGCGGCGCCGTGCATCGACGTTGTTAAGCGATCAACGTGCATTGAAGGTGCACGGATGGCCTTTGCCCGTGTGAAAACATACTGGATGAAGATGAAGGCCATCGATGTTGCTGCGAAGAGTCCACCCAAGGGCAAGAACCATCACGCACCAGAGCATTATTTCGAAGATGTCTTAGAGGCTGACCGGTTTATAGAGGGTCAGTGCTCGAAAGATATGATATTCGAGTGAGATGTATTGACATTGTGAAAGACAATATAATAAAGTTTACTTTAGAGTTGCTTAAAAGCTTTGAATCCTCATGTGCGGCCATTTTTTATATAATCTGGAAGATTTCTAGTTGTCGGCTTCAGCCCCCTCGTAGGAAATATGGGGGTGTTCGAAAAAGCAATTGATCACTCTTAACCCAACGTCTTGGTCCAAAAAGGAGGTGTCAATGCGGTGAACTAGGAAATCAGACTATAGGGCGTTAATACTTTCACTTAGCCATAGGAGTTTTATGGTGGATCTATGATATAGACCCCATTATGTATGCGGTGCGTTACATGTATGACCCGAAATAAGGTCCTTCGTGTAATACAGGGGAATCGCAAAAGATCCCGTTAAGTCGTCGAGCGGTTGACCAGCTCTCGCCGCATCATCACAGTCAGTTTTCGGCTTTCTCTACTGAGGTGTTTGACCAGGTGAACCAGAAACACAATTGCAGTAGTTCTCCCTTTACTACCCTAGCCGAGAGCGGAACGTAAGGTAGCAAGCACAGGAGCCGGGCAACCCAACTATTGACCCAAGACATGATTCGGAGCTGATGCATATAAGGTCGAACTCGCGACGCTGAAGTATGCTATGAAGCTGTTCGGACTTTGTTAGCAACTCATTTTGTTCCAGTGTCAAGCCCCTAGCAAGGTATGCCGGTGTGGGTGTGTGAAACAACAAAAAGGAGCAAAATTCGGTTCTTTATAGAAAAGTGAATACCGGATATGGAGTATGTTCACTAGAACCTAACTGACATGTCAATTGTCATTTTATAGATAATAATGCCACAACCCCGGCTATTTGACATGCCGGAGGTTGGCGGCTGAGGAAACAGGCACATTAAGGCTCGAAAAATAGGGAGTGCGGTCTACAAAAAGTTATTTTGGACCTCCTGTCGCACGTCTGCACCGCCTTTCCTTCGTGAAGGGGCTCCTTAATAGGAGTAGCCTTCGGGTGAATTTATGAACCCGGACTCTGATACAGTCCATGCGATGACTGATAACCCACAAGTATAGGGGATCGCAACAGTTTTCGAGGGTAGAGTATTCAACCCAAATTTATTGATTCGACACAAGGGGAGCCAAAGAATATTCTCAAGTATTAGCAGCTGAGTTGTCAATTCAACCACACCTGGAAACTTAATATCTGTAGCAAAGTGTTTAGTAGCAAAGTAATATGATAGTGGTGATAACGGTAGCAAAAGGTAACAGTAGTAAAAGCAATGTTTTTGGTATTTTGTAGTGATGATAGCAATAGCAACGGAAAAGTAAATAAGCGAAGAACAATATATGGAAAGCTCGTAGGCAATGTATCGATGATGGAGAATTATGCCGGATGCGGTTCATCATGTAACAGGCATAACCTAGGGTGACACAGAACTACCTCCAGTTCATTGATATATTGTAGGCATGTATTCCGAATATAGTCATACGTGCTTATGGAAAAGAACTTGCATGACATCTTTTGTCCTACCCTCTCGTGGCAGCGGGGTCTTTATAGAAACTAAGGGATATTAATGCCTCGTTTTAATAGAGAACCAGAACAAAGCATTAATACATAGTGAATACATGAACTCCTCAAACTACGGTCATAACCGATAAGTATCCCGATTATTGTCACTTCGGGGTTAACGGATCATAACACATAATAGGTGACTATAGACTTGCAAGATAGGATCAAGAACACTCATATATTGATGAAAACATAATAGGTTCAGATCTGAAATCATGGCACTTGGTCCCTAGTGACAAGCATTAAGCATAGCAAAGTAATAGCAACATCAATCTCAGAACATAGTGGGCACTAGGGATCAAACCCTAACAAAACTAACTCGATTACATGATAGATCTCATCCAACCCATCACCGTCCAGCAAGCCTGTGATGGAATTACTCACGCACGGCGGTAAGCATCATGAAATTGGTGATGGAGGATGGTTGGTGATGACGATGGCGACGGATTCCCCTCTCCGGAGCCCCGAACGGACTCCAGATCAGCCCTCCCGAGAGGTTTTAGGGCTTGGTGGTGGCTCTGTATCGTAAAACGTGATGATTTCTTCTCTCTGATTTTTTCCTCCCCGAAAGCAAATATATAGAGTTGGAGTTGAGGTCGGAGGAGCTCCAGGAGGCCCACGAGGTAGGGGGGGCGCACCCTGGGGGCAGGCGCACCCCATCCTCGTGGCTAGGGTGTGGGCCCCCTGGTCTTCATCTTTTGCAAGGATTTTTTTATTTCCAAATAGACGTTCCGTGAAGTTTCAGGTCATTCCGAGAACTTTTGTTTTTGCACATAAATAACACCATGGCAATTCTGCTGAAAATGGCGTCAGTCTGGGTTAGTTCCATTCAAATCATGCAAGTTAGAGTCCAAAACAAGGGCAAATGTGTTTGGAAAAGTAGATATGACAGAGACATATCAACTCCCCCAAGCTTAAACCTTTGCTTGTCCTCAAGCAATTCAGTTGACAAACTGAAAGTGATAAAGAAAAACTTTTACAAACTCTATTTGCTCTTGTTGTTGTAAATTTGTAAAGCCAGCATTCAAGTTTTCATCAAAGATTATGAACTAACCATATTCACAATGATGCATAGGTCTCATGTTTACTCATATCAATGGCATAATCAACTAGCGAGCAATAATAGTAAATCTCGGATGACAACACTTTCTCAAAACAATCATAATATGATATAACAAGATGGTATCTTGCTAGCCCTTTCTGAGACCACAAAACATAAATACAGAGCACCTTTAAAGATCAAGGACTGACTAGACATTGTAATTCATGGTAAAAGAGATCCAGTCAAGTCATACTCAATGTAAACTAATAGTAATGAATGCAAATGACAGCGGTGCTCTCCAACTGGTGCTTTTTAATAAGAGGATGATGACTCAACATGAAACTAAATAGATAGGCCCTTCGCAGAGGGAAGCAAAGATTTGCAGAGGTGCCAGAGCTCGGTTTTAAAATAGAGGTGAATAATATTTTGAGCGGTATACTTTCATTGTCAACATAGCAACCAAGAGATGGCGATATCTTCCATGCTACACACATTATAGGTGGTTCCCAAACAGAATGGTAAAGTTTATACCCCCCTCCACCAACAAGCATCAATCCATGGCTTGCTCGAAACAACGAGTGCCTCCAACTAACAAGAGTCCCAGGGGGAGTTTTGTTTGCAATTATTTTGATTTAGTTTGCATAAAGCATGGGACTGGGCATCCCGGTGACCAGCCACTTTCTTGTGAGTGAGGAGCGGAGTCCACTCCTCTTGAGAATAACCCGCCTAACATGGAAGATACGGACAACCCTAGTTGATACATGAGCTATTCGAGCATACAAAATAGGATATTTATTTGAAGGTTTAGAGTTTGGCACATACAAATTTACTTGGAACGGCAGGTAGATACCGTATATAGGTAGGTATGGTGGACTCATATGGAATAACTTTGGGGTTTAGGGAGTTGGATGCACAAGCAGTATTCCTGCTTAGTACAGGTGAAGGATAGCAAAAGACTGGGAAGCGACCAGCTAGAGAGCGACAACAGTCATGAACATGCATTAAAATTAATCAACACCGAATGCAAGCATGAGTAGGATATGATCCACCATGAACAAAAATATCGTGAAGGCTATGTTGATTTTGTTTCAACTACATGCATGAACATGTGCCAAGTTAAGTCACTCGAATCATTCAAAAGAGGATACCACCCTACCATACCACATCACAACCATTTTAATAGCATATTGGCACGCAAGGTAAACCATTATAATCTCCTAGCTAATTAAGAATGGCACAAGAAACTATGATCTCTAGTTGTCATTGCAAACATGTTTATTCATAATAGGCTGAAACAGGAACGATGAACTAATCATATTTACAAAAACAAGAGAGGTCGAGTTCATACGAGATTTTCTCATCTGAATCAGTCCATCATATATCATCATAATTGCCTTTCACTTGCACGACTGAATGATGTGGACAATAATAATAGTGCACGTGCATTGGACTAAGCTGGAATCTGCAAGCATTCAATAAACATGAGAAGACAAGGCAATATGGGCTCTTTTGTCAAATCAACAATAATGCATATAAGAGCCACTTCAACAATTTAATTATGGTCTTCTCCTATCAACCCCCAAAGAAAACAAAAGAAATAGAACTATTTACACGGCAGAGCTCCCACAAGTAAAAGCAGAACAGGAAATCTTTTTGGGTTTTCTTTTTTCAATTACTACTACAAGCATGGAAGGTAAACTAATTAAAAGCTACAACTAATTTTTTGTTTTTCTTAAAGTTTTATTAAGCACACAAGAAGAAAGCATAAAAAGGGAAATAAACTAGCATGGATGATACAATGAAAAAGTATGAGCACCGACATCTAGCAGTCAGTGTGTGAACATGAATGTAATGTCGGTGAGAAATACATACTCCCCCAAGCTTAGGCTTTTGGCCTAAGTTGGTCTATGGCTACGGTTGGCCTGGCGGATATCCATAGTAAAAGTTGGGGTCGTACTGAGATGCAGCGGCTATCGCCTCCTGAGCTGCAGCGTGTGACGAGCGGCCTCCGCCCACCTCTCGTACTCATCTGCCTCCTCTCTGGTAATAACATATCTTCCTTTTGCCTGATAATCAAAGAAGGCAGGAGCAGGGAAGTAATACGGACAGCACTGTGTTTGTCAAAGATTAAGCGATACTGGAGAGGTGATTCATTCCTCTCAACAAACTGGTGGTGAACCATAGCATTAAAGTCTAGGAAAGGAGGAGGCAATTCAATATCATCATTATGTATGGTTACACCAAGAAAATCAGCTAAGCGGGTTGCATAAATTCCACCAAAGAAATCTCCACTAAATCTATTAAGATGCAACTTACGTGCAACAATGGCTCCCGAATTATAAGACTTATCTCCTAACACAGCACTCCTAAGAATACTGAGGTCAGGGACACACATGTGACATGCCTCATCTTTACCATTAATGCATCTACCTATGAAGGGAGCAAAATAATGTATAGCAGGAAAGTGAATGCTCCCTATGGTAGCTTGTGTTATATCTCTAGATTCCCCCACAGTTATACTAGCAAGAAAATCTCTAAATTCAGATTTGCGAGGTTCCCTGACACTACCCCATTGTGGAAATTTGCAAGCAGTGGTAAAATCCTCTAAGTCCATAGTCTAAGAATTTTCATAAAGATCAAACAGTACAGTTTGATAATTACGTGAAGATGAAAATTCAAACCTCCTCACACAGGAACTAGTGAGATAGTGGTACTGATGGCATTTTTCTTCCTCGAAGCTCACAAGATCAGCGTTACGCAAATATGCATTGAATTCTTCCTTAATCCCCACTCGATCCATGAATTCCTGTGAAGGCCATTCACGGGGCCGCACTGGAGCATCCCTTGGTGGCTCATCATCAGCATCACACATTGCAAGCCTAGGCTCTTGTTTCCTTGAAGAGCCACCTTGGTACACCTTCCTAAACATATTTCTTCCTCTGAAAAATTTCTGAAATTTTTAGTAACTTCAAATAAAAGTGAGCCAAGCTCAACAAAATTGATAGCAACAACTCCTACAAGTGCCTAGAGCCTATATCATGCATTAGAACTACTTGGGACCATATAAATTTGACATGCAAGCTCAAGAACAGTGTCACCTAGGCAGCACAAATTTGCAATGAATAAAGCACTACAACAAAAACTAATTGGACCAATGGAGGAGTCGCATACCAAGGAACAATCCCCCCAAGAAGTTTTATGAGAGGTGCTTTGAGCAAGGAGATCGAAAATCGCAGCAAAATGAGCTAGAATTCGTGCTTGAGCTAGATATTGGTGTTTGTGGGAGGAAGGAGTGTGTGGGTGCGGGAATAAGTGGAGGGGAGCCACCGTGGGCCCACGAGGCAGGGGGCGCGCCCAGGGGGGTAGGGTGCGCCCTCCACCCTCGTGGCCACGTGGATACCCCCCATGATGTGTTCTTAGTGCCAAATATTCTCAAATATTCCAGAAAAAAATCATATTTAAATTTTAGGGCATTTGGAGAACTTTTATTTTCAGGGTATTTTTATATTGCATGGATAATTCAGATAACAGACGGAAAATACTTATTTTTATTTTATTTAATATAAATAACAGAAATTAAAGGAGGGTATAGAAGGTTGTGCCTTCTAGTTTCATCAATCTCATGCTCATCAAAAGGAATCCACTAACAAGGTTGATCAGGTCTTGTTAACAAACTCATTCCGAATAACATGGAACCGGAGAAATTTCGAATAACACTATGTTACCTCAACGGGGATATGCATCCCCAATAATAAGAATATCATATTTCTTCTTGACAGTAGGAAGAGGAAATTCAAAACCTCCAAATATAATCGACGGAATTTTTCCAATATAATTGATACTATGAACTTGAGGTTGTTTCCTCGGAAAGTGTACTGTATGCTCATTACCATTAACATGAAAAGTGACATTGCCTTTGGTGCAATCAATAACAGACCCTGCATTATTCAAAAAGGGTCTTCCAAGAATAATAGACGTACTATCATCCTCAGGAATATCAAAAATAACAAAGTCCATTAAAATTGTAACATTTGCAACCACAATAGGCATATCCTCACAAATACCGACAGGTATAACAGTTGATTTATCAGCCATTTGCAAAGATATTTCAGTAGGTGTCAACTTATTCAAATCAAGTATACAATATAAAGAGAGAGGCATAACACTAACACCGGCTCCAAGATCACATAAAGCAATTTTAACATAGTTCCTTTTAATGGAGCATGGTATAGTGGGTACTCCTGGATCTCCAAGTTTCTTTGGTATTCCACCCTTAAATGTATAATTAGCAAGCATGGTGGAAATTTCAGCTTCCGGTATCTTTCTTTTATTTGTAACAATATCTTTCATGTACTTAGCATAAGGATTCATTTTAAGCATATCAGTTAATCGCATACGCAAAAGATAGGTCTAATCATTTCAACAAAGCGCTCAAAATCCTCATCATCCTTTTTCTTGGATGGTTTGGGAGGAAAAGGCATGGGTTTCTGAACCGAAGGCTCTCTTTCCTTTCTGTGTTTCCTAGCAACAAAGTATTTCTTATCATAACGTTGATTCTTTGATTGTGGGTTATCACGATCAACAACAGGTTCAATTTATATATCATTATCATTGCTAGGTTGAGCATCATCATGAACATTATCATTAACATTATCACTAGTTTCAGGTTCATTACCAGATTGTGTTTCAGCATCAGAAATAGAAATATCTTTGGGATTCTCAGGTATCTCAGTAATAGGTTCATTAGAAGCATGCAAAGTCCTATCATTTTTTGTTTTTCTTCCTTTTAGAAGGACTAGGTGCATCTATATTATTTCTCTAAGAATCTTGCTCAATTCTCTTAGGGTGGCCTTCAGGATACAAAGGTTCCTGAGTCATACTACCAGTTCTAGTAGCCACTCTAACATCATAATCATTATTCTTACTATTCAATTCATTGAGCAAATCATTTTGAGCCTTAAGTACTTGTTCTATTTGAGTGTAACCATAGAAGCATGTTTACTAATAAGTTTAAGTTCACCTTTGACATTAACCATATAATCACCCAAGTGTTCAAGCATATTTGAATTGTATTTCAACTGTCTACCAAAATAAGCATTAAAATCTTCTTGCTTAACCATAAAATTATCAAACTCATCTAAGCATGGGCTAGCAAACTTAGTAAATGGGATTTCAGCTTTGTCGTATCTATAGAGAGAATTTACCTTTACTACCTGTGTCGGGTTATCAAGACCATGAGTTTCTTCAATAGGTGGTGGATGAAGATCATATGTTTCTTCAACCGGCGATAAATTAAGACCATGTATTTCTTCAATAGGAGGTAAATTCTTAACATCTTCATCTTTAATACCTTTTTCTTTCATATATTTCTTTGCCTCTTGCATATCTTCAGGACTGAGAAATAGAATACCCCTCTTCTTCGGAGTTGGTTTAGGAATAGGCTTAGGAAGTGTCCAATTATTTTCATTTTTCAACATATTATTCAATAGAATTTCAGCTTCATCCGGTGTTCTTTCCCTGAAAACAGAACCAGCACAACTATCCAGGTAATCTCTGAAAGCATCGGTTAGTCCATTATAAAAGATATCAAGTATTTCATTTTTCTTAAGAGGATGATCAGGCAAAGCATTAAGTAACTTGAGAAGCCTCCCCAAGCTTGTGGGAGACTCTCTTCTTCAATTTGCACAAAATTATATATATCCCTCAAAGCAGCTTGTTTCTTATGAGCAGGGAAATATTTAGCAGAGAAGTAATAAATCATATCCTGGGGACTACGCACACAACCAGGATCAAGAGAATTAAACCATATCTTAGCATCACCCTTTAATGAGAACGGGGATATTTTAAGGATATAAAAGTAACGAGATTTCTCATCATTAGTAAACATGGTGGCTATATCATTTAATTTAATAAGATGTGCCACAACAGTTTCAGATTCATAGCCATGAAAAGGATCAGATTCAACCAAAGTAATTATATCAGGATCAACAGAGAATTCATAATCCTTATTAGTAACACAGATAGGTGAAGTAGCAAAAGCAGGGTCAGGTTTCATTCTAGCATTAAGAGATTGTTGCTTCCATTTAGCTAATAACCTCTTGAGCTCGTATCAATCTTTGCAAGCCAAAATAGCTAGAGTAGCTTCTTTTTCAAAAACATAACCCTCAGGAAACAGGCGATTCATATTTATGAGGGGAAGAGTCTTCATCATCACTTTCATCAATATTATTAGTTTCAATAATTTCATTCTCTCTAACCCTAGCAAGTTGTTCATCAAGAAATTCACCAAGTGGCACAGTAGTATCAAGCATAGAAGTAGTTTCGTCAAAAGTATCATGCATAGCAGAAGTGGCATCATCAATAACATGCAACATATCAGAACGAATAGCAGAAGCAGGTTTAGGTGTCGCAAGCTTACTCAAAACAGAAGGTGAATCAAGTGCAGAGCTAGATGGGAATTCCTTACCTCCCCTTGTAGTTGAGGGATAAATCTTGGTTTTTGGATCTCTCAAATTCTTCATAATGATAAGCAGATATAAATCCCAAGTGACTCAAAGAATAGAGCTATGCTCCCCGGCAACGGCGCCAGAAAATGGTCTTGATAACCCACAAGTATAGGGGATCGCAACAATTTTCGAGGGTAGAGTATTCAGCCCAAATTTATTGATTCGACACAAGGGGAGCCAAAGAATATTCTCAAGTATTAGCAGCTGAGTTTTCAATGCAACCACACCTGGAAACTTAATATCTGCAGCAAAGTGTTTAGAAGCAAAGTAATATGATAGTGGTGATAACGGTAGCAAAAGGTAAGAGTAGTAAAAGTAATGTTTTTGGTATTTTGTAGTGATGATAGCAATAGCAACAAAAAAGTAAATAAGCGAAGAACAATATATGGAAAGCTCGTAGGCAATGGATCTGTGATGGAGAATTATGCCGGATGCGGTTCATCATGTAACAGTCATAACCTAGGGTGACACAGAACTAGCTCCAGTTCATTGATATAATGTAGGCATGTATTCCAAATATAGTCATACGTGCTTATGGAAAAGAACTTGCATGACATGTTTTATCCTACCCTCCCGTGGCAGCGGGGTCCTTACGGAAACTGATGGATATTAAGGCCTCCTTTTAATAGGGAACCGGAACAAAGCATTAACACAAAGTGAATACATGAACTCCTCAAACTACGGTCATCACCGGTAAGTATCCCGATTACTGTCACTTTGGGGTTAACGGATCATAACACATAATAGGTGACTATAGACTTGCAAGATAGGATCAAGGACACTCATATATTGATGAAAACATAATAGGTTTAGATTTGAAATCATGGCACTCGGGCCCTAGTGAGAAGCATTAAGCATAGCAAAGTCATAGCAACATCAATCTTAGAACATAGTGGACACTAGGGATCAAACCCTAACAAAACTAACTCGATTACATAATAGATCTCATCCAACCCATCACCGTCTAGCAAGCCTACAATGGAATTACTCACGCACGGCGGTGAGCATCATGAAATTGGTGATGGAGGATGGTTGGTGATGACAATGGCGATGGATTCCCCTCCCTCTCCGGAGCCCCGAACGGACTCCAGATCAGCCCTCCCGAGAGGTTTTAGGGCTTGGCGACGGCTCCGTATCATAAAACGCGATGATTTCTTCTCTCTGATTTTTTCCTCCCCGAAAGAAAATATATAGAGTTGGAGTTGAGGTTAGAGGAGCTCCAGGGGGCCCACGAGGTAGGGGCGCGCCCTGGGGGGCAGGCGCGCCCCCACCCTCGTGGCTAGGGTGAGGGCCCCCTGGTCTTCATCTTTTGCAAGGATTTTTTATTATTTCCAAATAGACGTTCCGTGATGTTTTAGGTCATTCCGAGAACTTTTGTTTCTGCACATAAATAACACCATGGCAATTCTGCTGAAAACAGCGTCAGTCCGGGTTAGTTCCATTCAAATCATGCAAGTTAGAGTCCAACACAAGGGCAAAAGTGTTTGGAAAAGTAGATACGACAGAGACGTATCAATGACCAGCCTTTGCGCTACCTGTGGCGAAGGATGATGGAAAAAGAAAGAGTAATATAAGAAAGGAAAAAAGGAAGTAGTTTATGGGAGTACTTGTAGACCCGTCCGTGTTGTGCTTCCGCCGATGCCCAGGCTATTTGAAGTGCATAGTTATGTGTGCGTGGTACCCATTTCACAGGTATATGAGGCGGACGCTGGAAGCCGAACTGCTAGTCCTGCTCCAAACTTGGTCGATCCTGTTGAATGGAGACCGGTGGCTTAATGACCAACAAGGTATGCGGTTTAATGAGACCGCTTTGTACTTCGGCTGAGGTCGCCGTAGTGTGATCCTCAGTACGGAGGGAGTGTCTCTCCGGCTCCCCTGTAGAGTTGTGTGTCACGTATACCATGTTCACTGTTTTCACTTCGGGGGGAAATTGCTTCTGACCCCCAGAATTTGGTTGGTGAGCCTCTTCGTCATCGCTATCGCCTAGCGGCCTCATCCCCTTGTGTTTAGCATTGAGCTTGCCGGCCTGCTTGAAGACCCAACAGCTTCTGTTGGTATGATTAGCTGGTTTGTTGGGGTGGCCATGAATCTTGCAGGGCCGGTCCAATATCTTGTCCAAATTGGATGGTCCATCTCTGTTTGCCTTAAATGGCTTCTTCGGTTGACCGGTTTTGGGGCCGCTGAATCCGGGGTTAACCGCTGTGTCATGCGTTCTTTCGTTATCATTGCAACGTTTGTATTTGCTGCCTCGTGGTTTGCCATTGCTGTCCTGGATTTCGGAAGTGCCCGGATCGCTGGTGATGTTGCTTATATGAGCGAGCCAGCTGTCTTCTCCCACGCAAAAACGGGTCATCAGAGCGGTAAGGGCTGGCATGGATTTTGGTTTTTCCTGACCGAGGTGGCGAGCGAGCCACTCATCTCGGACGCTATGTTTGAAGGCCGCTAGGGCTTCCGCGTTCGAACAGGTGATGATTTGGTTCTTTTTGACTAAGAACCTAGTCCAGAGCTTCATGGCTGACTCTTCGGGTTGCTGGAAAATGTGACTTAAGTCATCCGCATCTGGTGGCCAAACATATGTACCTTGGAAGTTTTCAAGGAAGGCCTCTTCCAAGTCCTCCCAGCTACCAATAGAATTTTTGGGCACGCTGTTTAGCCAGTGCCGAGCTGGCTCTTTGAGTTTTAAAGGGACGTATTTGATGGTGTGGAGGTCATCTCCATGAGCCATATGAATGTGGAGAATAAAGTCCTCGATCCACACCATGGGGTCAGTTGTTCCATCGTATGATTCGATATTTACGGGTTTAAACCCTTCTGGGAATTCGTCATCCATTACTTCGTCAGTGAAGCAAACAGGGTTTAGGACTCCCTAGAGAGTTTAGGACTTGGCGGCGGCTCCGTATCGTAAAACGCGATGAATCCTTCTCTCTAATTTTTTTCTCCCCGAACACGAATATATGGAGTTGGAGTTGAGGTCGGTGGAGCTCAAGGGGTGGATCTTTCTTCCAGTATTTTTTATATATTCCAAAATAATTCTCCGTTGATTTTCAGGTCATTCTGAGAACTTTTATTTCTGCACAAAAATAACACCATGGCAATTCTGTTGAAAACAGCGTCAGTCCGGGTTAGTTCCATTCAAATCATGCAAGTTAGAGTCCAAAACAAGGGCAAAAGTGTTTGGAAAAGTAGATACGACAGATACGTATTAACTCCCCCAAGCTTAAACCTTTGTTTTTCCTCAAGCAATTCAGTTGCTAAACTGAAAGTGATAAAGAAAAACTTTTACAAACTCTGTTTGCTCTTGTTGTTGTAAATATGTAAAGCCAACATTCAGGTTTTCAGCAAAGATTGTGAACTAACCATATTCACAATAACATTTAGGTCTCATGTTTACTCATATCGATGGCATAATCAACTAGCGAGCAATAATAATAAATCTCGGATGAAAACACTTTCTTAAAACAATCATGATATGATATAAGAGGATGGTATCTCGCTAGCCCTTTCTGAGACCGCAAAACATAAATGCAGAGCACCTTTAAAGATCAAGGACTGACTAGACATTGTAATTCATGGTAAAAGAGATCCAGTCAAGTCATACTCAATGTAAACTAACAGTAATGAATGAAAATGACAACGATGCTCTACAACTAGTGCTTTTTAATAAGAGGATGATGACTCGACATAAAAGTAAATGGATAGGCCCTTCGGAGAGGGAAGCAGGGATTTGTAGAGGTGCTAGAGCTCGGTTTTTAAATAGATATGGATAATATTTTGAGTGGTATACTTTCATTGTCAGCATAACAACCAAGAGATGGCGATATCTTCCATGCTACACACATTATAGGCGGTTCCCAAACAGAATGGTAAAGTTTATACTCCCCCTACACCAACAAGCATCAATCCATGGCTTGCTCGAAACAACGAGTGCCTCCAACTAACAACAGTCCCGGGGGAGTTTTGTTTGCAATTATTTTGATTTGATTTCCACAAAGCATGGGACTGGGCATCCCGGTGACCAACCACTTTCTCATGAGTGAGGAGCGGAGTCCACTCCTCTTGAGAATAACCTGCCTAGCATGGAAGATATAGACAACCCTAGTTAATACATGAGCTATTCGAGCATACAAAACAAAATGTTTATTTGAAGGTTTAGAGTTTGGCACATACAAATTTACTTGGAACGGGAGGTAGATACCGTATATAGGTAGGTATGGTTGTCTCATATGGAATAACTTTGGGGTTTATGGAATTGGATGCACAAGCAGTATTCCCGCTTAGTATAAGTGAAGGCTAGAAAAAGACTGGGAAGTGACCAGCTAGAGAGCGACAACAGTCATGAACATGCACTAAAATTAATCAACACCGAATGCAACCATGAGCAGGATATAATGCACCATGAACATAAATATCGTAGAGTCTATGTTGATTTTGTTTCAACTACATGCGTGAACATGTGCCAAGTCAAGCCACTCGAATCGTTCAAAAGAGGATACCGCCCTATCATACCACATCACAACCATTTTAATAGCATGTGGACATGCAAGGTAAACCATTATAAGCTCCTAGCTAATTAAGCATGGCATAAGCAACTATAATCTCTAATTGTCATTGCAAACATGTTTATTCATAATAGGTTGAATCTGGAACGATGAACTAATCATATTTACAAAAACATGAGAGGTCGAGTTCATACCAGCTTTTCTCATCTCAATAAGTTCATCATATATCATCATTATTGCCTTTCACTTGCATGACCAAATAGTGTGGATAATAATAATAGTGCACGTGCATTGGACTAAGCTGGAATCTGCAAGTATTCAATTCAAGAGAGAAGACAAGGTAGTATGGGCTCTTTGTTAGATCAAAAATAATGCATATGAGAGCCACTCAATCATTTTAATCATGGTCTTCTCCTCTCGACCCCCAAAGAACAAGAAAATCAATAAAACTATTTACACGGGAAAGCTCCCAACAAACAAAAGAAGAACGAGAAATTTCTTTGGGTTTTCTTTTTAATTACTACTACTACATGAAAAGTAAACTAGCTAAAAAGCTACACCTAATTTTTTTTCTTAAGGTTTATTAAACACACAAGAAGAAAGCATAAAAAGGAAATAAACTAGCATGGATGATACAATGAAAAATTATGAACACCGACAACTAGCATGAGTGTGTGAACATGAATGTAATGTCGGTGAGAAATACATACTCCCCCAAGCTTAGGCTTTTGGCCTAAGTTGGTCTATGGCCACGGCTGGCCTGGCAGATATCCAAAGTTGTAGTTGTGGTCATACTGAGAAGAATCCCCTTGATGTGTTCTCAGTGCCAAATATTCTCAAATATTCTAGAAAAAAATCATATTTAATTTTCAGGGCATTTGGAGAACTTTTATTTTCGGGGTATTTTTTATTGCATGGATAATTCAGAAAACATACATAAATTATTATTTTTGCTTTACTTAATATAAATAACATAAAGTAAAAAGAGGGTACAGAGAGTTGTGTTTTCTAAATTCATCCATCTCATGCTCATCAAAAGGAATCCACTAACAAGGTTGATCAAGTCTTGTTAACAAACTCATTCCGAATTGCATGAAACCAGAGAATTTTCGAATAACACTAGGTTACCTCAACAGGGATATGCATGTCCCCAACAATAAGAATATCATATTTCTTCTTGAAAGTAGGAAGAGTAAATTCAAAACCTCCAATAGTAATTATTGAAACTTTCCCAATAGAATTGATATTGTGGACTTGAGGTTGTTTCCTCGGAAAGTGTACCGTATGCTCATTACCATTAACATGAAAAGTGGCATTGCCTTTGGTGCAATCAATAACAACCCCTATAGTATTCAAAAAGGGACTTCCAAGAATAATAGACATACTATCGTCCTCGGGAATATCAAGAATAACAAAGCCGTTAAAATAGTAACGTTTGGAACCACAACAGGCACATCCTCACAAATACTGACAGGTATAGTAGTTGATTTATTAGCCATTTGCAAGGATATTTCAGTAGGTGTCAACTTATTCAAATCAAGTCTACGATATAAAGAGAGAGGCATAACACTAACACCGGCTCCAAGATCACATAAAGCAGTTTTAACATAGTTTCTTTTAATGGAGCATGGTATAGTTGGTACTCTGGGATCTCATCGTTTCTTAGGTATTCCACCTTTAAAAGTATAATTAGCAAGCATGGTGGAAATTTCAGCTTCCAGTATCTTTTATTAGTAACAATATCTTTCATATATTTAGCATAAGGATTCATTTTAAGCATATCAGTCAAACGCATACGCAAAAAGATAGGTCTAATCATTTCAGCAAAGCGCTCAAAATCCTCATCATCCTTTTTCTTGGATGGTTTGGGAGGAAAAGGCATGGGTTTGTGAACCCATGGTTCTCTTTCCTTACCATGCTCCCTAGCAACAAACTCTCTCTTATCATAACTTTGATTCTTTGATTGTGGGTTGTCAAAATCAACAGCAGGTTCAGTTTCTACATCATTATCATTGCTAGATTAAGCATCAACATGAACATCATCATTAACATTATCACTAGGTTCATGTTCATTACTAGATTGGGTTTCAGCATCAGAAATAGAAATACCATTTGGATTCTCAGGGGTGTCAATAACAGGTTCACTAGAAGCATGCAAAGTCCTATCATTTTTCTTTTTCTTCCTCTTAGAAGGACTAGGTGCATCAATATTATTTCTCCAAGAATCTTGTTCAATTCTCTTAGGATGGCCTTCAGGATACAAAGGTTCCTTAGTCATTTTAGCAGTTCTAGTTGCCACTCTAACAACATTATCATTATTTTTACTATTCAATTCATTGAGCAAATCATTCTGAGCTTTAAGTACTTGTTCTACTTGAGTGGTAACCATAGAAGCATGTTTACTAATGAGTTTAAGTTCACCTTTAACTCTGGACATATATTCACTCAAGTGTTCAATCATATAAGCATTGCGTTTTAATTCTCTACCAAAATAAGCATTAAAATTTTCTTGATTAACCATAAAGTTATCAAACTCATCTAAGCATTGGCTAGCAAACTTAGTAGGAGGGATTTCAACTTTATCATATCTATAGAGAGAATTTACCTTTACTACCTGTGTCGGGTTATCAAGACCACATGTTTCTTCAATAGGTTATGGATTAAAACCATGTATTTCTTTAACAGGCGGTCAATTAAGACCATGTATTTCTTCAACAGGAGGTAAATTCTTAACCTCTTCAGCTTTTATACCTTTTTCCTTCACAGATTTCTTTGCCTCTTGCATATCTTCAGGACTGAGAAATAGAACACCCCTTTTCTTTGTAGTTGGCTTAGGAGTTGGCTCGGGAAGTGTCCAATTATTTTCATTGGTCAACATATTATTCAATAAAATTTCAGCTTCATCTGGTGTTCTTTCCCTGGAGACACAACCAGCACAATTATCCAGGTGGTCTCTGGAAGCATCGATTAGTCCATTATAAAAGATATCAAGTATTTCATTTTTCTTAAGAGGATGATCAGGCAAAGCATTAAGTAATTGGAGAAGCCTCCCCCAAGCTTGTGGGAGACTCTCTTCTTCAATTTGCACAAAATTATATATTTCCCTTAAGGCAGCTTGTTTCTTATGAGCAGGGAAATATTTAGCAGAGAAGTAATAAATCATATCCTGGGGACTATGCACACAACCAGGATCAAGAGAATTAAACCATATCTTAGCATCACCCTTTAATGAGAACGGAAATATCTTAAGGATATAATAGTAGCGAGTTTTCCCATCATTAGTGAACATGGTGGCTATATCATTTAACTTAGTAAGATGTGCCACAACAGTTTCAGATTCATAGCCATAGAAAGGATCAGATTCAACCAAAGTAATTATGTCAGGGTCGACAGAGAATTCATAATCCTTATCAGTAACAAAGATAGGTGAAGTAGCATAAGCAGGATCATATTTCATTCTAGCATTCAGAGTTTTTTGTTTCAGCTTGGCTAATAATTTCTTAAGATCACTCCTATCATTGCAAGAAAGAAAATCTCTAGCAATTTCTTCATCCATAACATAGCCCTCGGGCACAACAGGTAATTCATATCTAGGGGGAGAATCTTCATCATCACTTTAATCAATATTATCAGTTTCAATAATTTCATTCTCTCTAGTCCTAGCAAGTTGTTCATCAAGAAATTCACCAAGTGGCACAGTAGTGTCAAGCATAGAAGTAGTTTCATCATAAGTATCATGCATAGCAGAAGTGGGATCATCAATAATATGCGACATAATAGAATTAATAGCAGAAGGAGGTTTAGGTGTCGCAAGCTTACTCAAAACAGAAGGTGAATCAAGTGCAGAGCTAGATGGAAGTTCCTTACCTCCCCTCGTAGTTGAGGGATAAATCTTGGTTCTTGGATCTTTCAAGTTCTTCATAATGATAAGAAGATATAAATCCAAAGTGACTCAAATAACAGAGCTATGCTCCCCAGCAACGGCGCCATAAAATAGTTTTGATAACCCACAAGTATAGGGGATCGCAACAATTTTTGAGGGTAGAGTATTCAACCCAAATTTATTGATTCGACACAAGGGGAGCCAAAGAATATTCTCAAGTATTAGCAGCTGAGTTCTCAATTCAACCACAACTGGATAACTTAATATCTGCAGCAAAGTATTTAGTAGCAAAGTAATATGATAGTAGTGGTAACGATAGAAAAAATAAAGGTAGCAAGAGTAGTATTTTTGGTGTTTTGTAGTGACTGTAACAATAGCAACGGAAAAGTAAATAAGCGAATATTAATATATGGAAAGCTTGTAGGCAATCGATCGGTGATGGAGAATTATGCCGGATGCGATCGATCATGTAACAGTCATAACCTAGGGTGACACAGAACTAGCTCCAGTTCATCAATGTAATGTAGGCATGTATTCCGAATATAGCCATACGTGCTTATGGAAAAGAACTTGCACGACATCTTTTGTCCTACCCTCCCATGGAAGCGGGGTCCTATTGGAAACTAATGGATATTAAGGCCTCCTTTTAATGGAGTACCGGACCAAAGCATTAACACATAGTGAATACATGAACTCCTCAAACTACAGTCATCACAGGGAGTGGTACCGATTATTGTCACTTCGGGGTTGCCGGATCATAACACATAGTAGGTGACTATAGACTTGCAAGATAGGATCAATAACTCTCATATATTGATGAAAACATAATAGGTTCAGATCTAAAATCATGGCACTCGGGCCCTAGTGACAAGCATTAAGCATAGCAGAGTCATAGCAACATCAATCTCAGAACATAGTGGATACCAGGGATCAAACCCTAACAAAACTAACTCGGTTACATGATAAATCTCATATAACCCGTCACCATCCAGCAAGCCTACAATGGAATTACTCACGCACGGCGGTGAGCATCGTGAAATTGGTGATGGATGATGGTTGATGTTGACGATGGCGATGCATTCCCCTCTGTGGAGCCCCGAACAAACTCCAGATCAGCCCTCCCGGGAGAGTTTAGGGCTTGATGGCGGCTCCATATCGTAAAATGCGATGAATCCTTCTCTCTATTTTTTTCTCCCCAAACACGAATATATGGAGTTGGAGTTGAGGTCGATGGAGATCCAGGGGTGGATCTTTCTTCCAGTATTTTTTATATATTCCAAATTAATTCTCCGTTGATTTTCAAGTCATTCCGAGAACTTTTATTTCTGCACAAAAATAACACCATGGCAATTCTGCTAAAAACAGCATCAGTCCGGGTTAGTTCCATTCAAATCATGCAAGTTAGAGTCCAAAAGAAGGGCAAAAGTGTTTGGAAAAGTAGATACGACGGAGACGTATCAGTCGTGCATACCGTCAATGTCTTTGGAGCCGTAATCGAGCATGTCGGTTAAGTCTTCGACGGTGGCTATGAAGTGGGTGGCGGGTGGGAAGCAAAATTCCCTGTCCTTAGCTTTTAGTTCGAACCAGATATAGTTTGGCTGTGAATTACCCTCTAAGGATAGATTTTTTAATGAGTTCGGCACATCGCCCAAAGGTGAGTGCCAGAAGATGTCCGTGGCACTGAATTCAGCGATCGGTGACTGATCATGCTTGACATGCGCGGACGCACATAGTTTGGAACTTATAACCAGAAACGAGTCCGAGGTTCCGGTGACACGGCCATTACCGGAAGTTAGGTCTGTGTGAGGCTCCAACGCTGTGGAGTGTGTGGCTTCTGTGGCAGGGTTGAGCTTCCTGTCCTTGGATGGCGCGACCTGCACCAGATCTAAGGCTAGAGCGGCTACAGGTGCAATTTCCTGGGTATGGCCCAATGATAGAAATAAGTCATGTTCATTAAGGTGACGGGGAGTGATTGCCGTGGTATCGAATCCGTCGAAGATCAAGTCTCCACGGATATCCATGACGTAGTTCAAGCTCCCGAATCTGACCTGACGGCCAGAGGTGTAGCTGTCGATCTGCTCCAGATGGCCAAGCGAGTTGGCCCGCAGTGCGAAGCCGCCGAACACGAAGATCTGTCCGGGGAGGAAGACCTCCCCTTGGACAGCAATGTTGTTGATGATTGAAGGAGCCATCAAACCTTTTGAGGACGGCATAGTGGAACTCTTAGTGAAAGCACCAACGTCGGTGTCAAAACCGACGGATCTCGGGTAGGGGGTCCCGAACTATGCGTCTAGGATCGATGGTAACAGGAGACAGGGGACACGATGGTTTACCCAGGTTCGGTCCCTCTCTATGGAGGTAATACCCTATGTCTTGTTTGATTAATCTTGATGAATATGAGTATTACAAGAGATGATCTACCACATGATTGAGATGGCTAAACCCTAAAAGCCTAGCCTGTATGACTATGGTAATGATTATGAGGATTCAGACTATCTATGGACCTAGCCCTCTGGTTTATATAGACAAGGGAGGGATCTAGGGTTACACAAGGTCAGTTACAGAGAAAGGAATATTCATATTTGGTCGCCAAGAGTGCCTCCCACGCCAAGGAGAGTCCCATCTAGACACGGTGGAGTCTTCGGTCTTCGTATCTTCACGGCCCATCAGTCCTGCCCATTTCCAATAGGTCGGACGCCCGAGGACCCCTTAGTCCAAGACTCCCTCACCGACCACACAGGCAGGGATACTAGCGGCTGTCGACCCACCATGCTCGCGAGGTGTTCCGCGATTTGCCTATTCGGTGATGGACTCGGACGATGAGGAGGCGTTCGCGACTCTGATGGAGGAGGAAGCTGAGTCCGACACCAACGATGAAGAGCACCTCATGATCCTCGCCGCTCTAGCCGGCCTATTTGCAAACAATGCAAAGCCGCAGTGAGGTGGCTCGGTGCCGGGCCGCCACAAGCGCAACCAGAGGCATCGAATGGAGGGTTATTGCTTGCTCTACGCTCACTACTTCGTCAATGCTCAATTGCACGGTGAGAAAGTATTTCGGCGCCATTATCAGATGAGCCGGAAGCTCTTCCTGAAGATTGTGAATGTCACCCGGGAGTTCGACAACTATTTCATTTGCCAAAAGGATTGCACTGGCACAGTTGGATTCTCCTCACTCCAGAAGTGCACGACAGCTATGAGGATGCTTGCATATGGAGCTCCCGGTGATATGCAGGAAGACTAGGGACGCATGGCCGAGTCCACCACCATTGAGTGTTTGTGCAAGTTCTGCAGGGAGGTAGTGGAAGTGTTTGGACCACAATACTTGCGATCACCCAATGTTGAAGACACTGCTCGGATCCTAGCATAGAATGCAGCAAGAGGATTTCTTGGGATGCTTGGAAGCATCGGCTGCATGCATTGGCATGGAAAAACTGTCCATTTGCGTGGCAGGGGATGTACAACGGCATCAAATGAGCTTGTAGTGGGGTACTTGAGGCAGTGGCTACACATTACCTCTGGATTTGGCACTCCTTCTTTGGTATGCCAGTAACTCAAAGACATCAACGTACTGCAGTGCTCGAATGTCTTTGCCAAGCTTGTTGAAGGTCATACTCCTCCGGTAAACTTCGAGGTCAATTGGTGCCACTACAACAAGGGATACTACCTAGCAGATGGTATGTATCCAAGATGGTCCACATTTGTGAAGACCATATCAAATCTTTTGCCAGGAGGCAAGAACTCCTACTTTGCTAAGTGTCACGAAGCTTGCAGGAAGGATGTCGAGCGGGCATTTGGTGTGCTACAATCTCAATTTGCTGTTGTCCGGTACCCCGCTCTGACCTAGTCGAAATATTAGATGTGGGAGGTGATGAATTGTTGTGTCATCTTGCACAACATGATCATTGAGAGGGGGCGCGAAGAGTCAGTGTTTGACACTGAACCATATTTCACGCTGGGTCCTCTTGCAATTATTAATCACCAGGTACTGGCAGCATGGGCTACCTTCCTCAATATGCGTCAGGAGATCCAAGACCCACAGGTGCATCAAGAACTACAACACGATCTGGTGGAGCACCTATGGAGGCTCAAGGGCAAACCTAGTTCGATGTGTTTTAATTTGAGTTCAAATTATGAGCTTTCTTCGTTGAACTATTTTATTTCTATTGATTTCTGTGATGAATTATGTGATAATAATTAGTTTTTGTTGACTTTGTCCTGAAGTGTGCCGAATTTGGGCCGAATTTGCGCCGAATTTGAGTTTGAACTCGGCGGCTGGGGGCGAACTTGAGGGGCGGCTGGGAACCAGAGCCCCCCCCCCATGCTGAAAACATCGCCAGGTAGCCCCCAAGAAGCGCTATTTCAAGCCCTTGAGGGGCCGAATGGCTGGAGATACTCTCATCGCCGCTCTGCCTCTCATGTAGTCCTGGAGCCATCTACCCAAGTACTCTAAGCCAGCCCCACACAGTCTTGAGCACGCCCTCACAGCCACGAGACGTGGTGCTGGAGCTACATCGCTAGTGTGTCGACATGGTGTGTGTGTGTGTGTGTGTGTGTTCCGCCATGCGTGGTCGTGTGTGCGCATGCTGAAACACTATGTGCCCACTAACAGAACAGGGGCGGGTTTGAGGACACTAAAAAATAGAGGTAAATGCAAGCCGTCGGTTCAATTTAGGGGGTACAAATGTAAGTAACCTTAAATTTTTTTAGGGTTAAACGACCTTTAATTCTAGTACCACAATATTTGGCGAATGTTTATTGGGAGGGATTGACCTTTGCGAATGTTTTTAGATGACAAGTTTAGTTATATGTGGTTTTCAATTTCTTTAGAACTTCATGGCATTTTCTAAACATCAAAAAATGCGGCAAAAGGTAGAACTTGCCATATCCAGCCACGTAAATTTACCTAAAAAAATGTTCACTTGCCATCCCTTCTCTCTATCATGTTCATCCATTATCATTTCTATAATTATAATGACCTCATGGGTGAAGGAAATATGCCCTAGAGGCAATAATAAAGTTGTTATTTTATATTTCCTTTTTCATGATAAAGGTTTATTATTCATGCTATAATTGTATTGATTGGAAACTGAAATACATGTGTGAATACATAAACAAATCCCTAGTAAGCCTCTACTAGACTAGCTCGTTGATCAAAGATGGTTAAGGTTTCCTAACCATAGACATGCGTTGTCATTTCATAACAGGATCACATCATTAGGAGAATGATGTGATGGACAACACCCATCTATTAGCTTTGCATATGATTGTTCAGTTTATTTATATTGCTTTCTTGAATGTCAAATACATGTTCCTTCGACCATGAGATCATGCAACTCCCGGATGTTGGAGGAATACCTTGTGTGCTATCAAATGTCACAATGTAACTGGCTGATCATAATGATGCTCTACAGGTATCTTTGAAGGTGTTTGTTGAGCTGGCCTGGATCGAGATTGGGATTTGTCACTCTGAGTATCTTGTGTCACAACGGTGGCCTGAACCAGTATAAATCTTGTGTCTCATGTTCTTTGGGCTCGTCCAGCTAGGCCGTGAGATCGTAGAGTGTGCGAGCTAGAGAGGGGAGAGATCTTTGTGCACACCCAAGTGTTCGAACCTCAAGGGTTTTGCCGGAACCCGAAATACGACATTTGGTGCGCCAGGTAGGGGTGGGTCGAAGCTTTGCCCCCTAGCGGCCTCGCCTCTCCGACCGACTCTCAGGGACGCCGCCTCTTCTCCAACTGGATTGACGGGCGCCCTCCGCAACGCCGGGGGGGGGGGGGGCTCCAGGCCTTCACCCCCGCCTTATGGCGGGTGCAGTGGCTGCACAAGTTCAAGCCGGAGATGCCGCCCCTTTATGATGGTGCAGCAGATCCGACAACCTTCTTGCTGGCATACGAGGAAGCCGTCTTGGAGGCTGGGTTCGATGGTAAAGTCATGGCCAACTGGCTCGCAATGGCCCTGGCTGGCGTGCCGCGCGCCTAGCTCCTCCATTTGCCGGAATCTTCCGTGGCCCCCGGGAGCAGCTGCGTGACCTCTTCATCGCGTGTTTCGAAGGACCGGCACACCCTGTCATCGTGGCTCTCCTCGGTGGCTCACAGGCGCCGCCCTCGGATCGTCATGCCAAGCCGTTCTTTCGCCAGATCAGTGCCATCTCCACGCGGCAGGGGGTCCCCGGGTTGGGTGGCGCCCAAGGCCGACCTAATCTTCAACTCGAGGGATCACCCAGTCACCACCGTCGGCTCGGGCGTGCTTCCGATGCTTTGCACGCCCACCATCTGCAGCGTAGCCATTACCAACACCCTCATCGATGGCGGCGGCGGCCTCAACGTGCTCTCCGTGGAGGCTTTCAACCTCCTTCACATACCACTAGAGTGGCTCTACCCCAGCAAGCCCTTTTCCGGGGTCGGTGGCGGCTCCTCCGACCCCATGGGGCAGATCCGTCTCCCCGTGACTTTCGGCACACGTGACAACTACTGCACCGAGCTGACCGACTTCAACATCACCCGCATCGGCTTGTTGTACAATGCCATCCTCGGGTACCCAGCGCTGGCCCAGTTCATGGCAGCCACTCATCCTGCCTACAACCTCATGAAGATGCCAGGAAGCAAGGACGTCCTCACCGTGGTCGGAGACACCAAGGAAGCCATGACGGACCTCAAGGTCGCCTTCAGGGCCACGGCGGCAGCTTGCTCGACCGACAAGGCAGTGTCCAGAACCAAGGGGGCTGCACTGACCAAGAAGAAGCAGCTGTTCACTCAGGGTCAAGCCAAGACGAAGCAGATACCGGTCGACAAGGACAGGGCCTCCGGCGCCACCTTTACCATAGGTGCCGGCCTCGCCCCGGATCAAAAAAAAGAGTTGGTGGACTTCTTGCGGGCGAACAGGGAAGTATTCTCCTGGGAACCCAAGTAGCTGGCTAGAGTCCCGAGAAGAGTGATCGAGCATCATCTGAGGGTATGCCCCAACATGCACCCTGTGAAGCAGAGGGCAAGGCGACAATCCACGGAGAAGTGGTCCTTCCTTGTTCAGGAAACCGGCAAGCTGGAGGCAGCGGGTGTCATTCGGGAAGTCCGGTACCCAAATTGGCTGGCGAATCCGGTCATCGTGCCGAAGAAAGGAGGGAAGGACCACATGTGTGTCGACTTCACCAACCTCAACTAGGCTTGCCCTCAAGACCCATTCCCGCTGCTGCGCATCGACCAGATTGTTGACTCCACCGCCGAGTGCGATCTGCTATGTTTTCTGGATGCGTTCTCAGGCTACCACCAGGTGAAGATGGCGGTGGAATATGAGGAGAAAACAGCTTTCCTGACCCCATGTAAGGTGTACTGCAACACTTGCATGCCATTCGGATTGCGCAACGCAGGAGCGACATTCCAGCGACTGATGCACATCGCCTTGGGGTAGCAGCTCGGAAGAAACACTAAGGTCTACGTCGACGACATTGTGGTGAAGTCTCGGGAGGCAAGAACTCTGATTCAGGACATGGAGGAGACCTTCGCGAGCCTACACCAGGTGGACCTTCGGCTCAACCAGGAGAAGTGCGTGTTTGGTGTCCCTTCGGGTAAGTGATACGTCTCCAACGTATCTATAATTTTTGATTGTTCCATGCTATTGTATTACCCGTTTTGGATGTTTATGGGCTTTATTATACACTTTTATATTATTTTGGGGACTAACCTACTACCCCAGCCCAAAATGTTGTTTTATTGCCTATTTCAGTGTTTCGAAGAAAAGGAATATCAAATGGAGTCCAAACGGAATGAAATCTTCGGGAGAGTTATTTTTGGAACGGAAGCAACTCAGGAGACATGGAGTAGACGTCAGGGAAGCTTCGAGGAAGCCACGAGGCAGGGAGGCGCACCCTACCCCCCTGGGCACGCCCCCACCCTCGTGGGCCCCTCGTGGCACCCATGACCAACTTCATTCACCTATATATATCCATATACCCTAAAAACATCGAGGAGCAGAATAGATTGGGAGTTCCGCCGCCAGAAGCCTCTGTAGCCACCGAAAACCAATCTAGACCCGTTCTGACACCCTGCCAGAGGGGGGAATCCCTCTCCGGTGGCCATCTTCATCATCTCGACGCTCTCCATGAAGAGGAGGGAGTAGTTCACCCTCGGGGCTGAGGGTATGTACCAGTAGCTATGTGTTTGGTCTCTCTCTCTCTCTCTCTCGCTCTCTCTCTCTCTCTCTCTCTCTCGTGTTCTTGATTTGACACGATCTTGATGTATCGCGAGCTTTGCTATTATATTTGGATCTTATGATGTTTCTCCCCCTCTACTCTCTTGTAATTGATTGAGCTTTCCCTTTGAAGTTATCTTATCGGATTGAGTCTTTAAGGATTTGAGAACACTTGATGTATGTCTTGCATGTGCTTATCTGTGGTGACAATGGGCTATCACGTGATCCACTTGATGTATGTTTTGGTGATCAACTTGCGAGTTCCGTGAACTTATGCATAGGGGTTGGCACACTTTTCTTCTTGACTCTCTGGTAGAAACTTTGGGGCAATCTTTGAAGTTCTTTGTGTTGGTTGATTAGATGAATCTCAGATTGTGTGATGCATATCGGATAATCATACCCACGGATACTTGAGGTGACATTGGAGTATCTAGGTGACATTAGGGTTTTGGTTGATTTGTGTCTTAAGGTGTTATTCTAGTACGAACTCTAGGATAGATCGAACGGAAAGAATAGCTTCATGTTATTTTACTACAGACTCTTGAATAGATCGATCAGAAAGGATTACTTTGAGGTGGTTTCATACCCTACAATAATCTCTTCGTTTGTTCTCCGCTATTAGTGACTTTGGAGTGACTCTTTGTTGCATGTTGAGGGATACTTATATGATCCAATTATGTTATTATTGTTGAGAGAACTTGCACTAGTGAAAGTATGAACCCTAGGCCTTGTTTCCTAGCATTGGAATACCGTTTACACTCACTTTTACACTTTCTACCTTGCTGTTTTTATATTTTCAGATTACAAAAACCATTATCTACTATCCATATTGCACTTGTATCACCATCTCTTCGCCGAACTAGTGCACCTATACAATTTACCATTGTATTGGGTGTGTTGGGGACACAAGATACTCTTTGTTATTTGGTTGCAGGGTTGCTTGAGAGAGACCATCTTCATCCTACGCCTCCCACAGATTGATAAACATTAGGTCATCCACTTGAGGGAAATTTGCTACTGTCCTACAAACCTCTGCACTTGGAGGCCCAAGAACGTCTACAAGAAGAAGGTTGTGTAGTAGACATCAAGCTCTTTTCTGGTGACGTTGCCGAGGAGGTTAGCGCTTGAAGATATATCTTTAGATCTTGCAATTGAATCTTTTAGTTTCTTGTTTTATCACTAGTTTAGTTTATAATAGAAAACTACAAAAAAATGGAATTGAGGTTACCTCATATGCTTCATCTTTTTAATATCTTTCATGAAAATAAGGATTATGATAATTGTACCAAACTGTTAGAAGAAGAATGCATTAGAATGTTTGGCACTAAATCTTTGAATGATGAGCATGATTGTGATGTTATTAGTATGAACTCTTTGAATATCCATAGTACTAATGATGATTGCACTAGTTATGATGAAAATGTATCTTATAAGCATGTCAACTTTTGTGGAATACATAGAGCTTGCAAGCACACACCAAATAGGGAAGATAGATTTTGCAAGAGGCATAAGTATTTGGAAACTAAATGGTTGCAAGAAAGGCTAGATGATTGTGCTGAAAGATTAAATGTTTATCGCCATCCTTGTGAACTTTGCAATGAACATGGTCATTTAAAGCTCCAATGCTATTTGTTTCATGGTCAAATCGTGTCCAAAAATTGTGATAAATTGATTACCCTTGAGCATCATAAAGAGCTTAGTCTTCTATTGGGGTATGAAGAAATGAAATGTATAACTGAGGGTATTCCAAAATTTAATCTTGATAGTGTCGGTTTCAAAACCGGCGGATCTCGGGTAGGGGGGCCCGAACTATGCGTCTAAGGCGGATGGTAAGATGAGGCAGGGGACACGATGTTTACCCAGGTTCGGGCCCTCTTGATGGAGGTAATACCCTATGTCCTGCTTGATTGTTCTTGATGATATGAGTATTACAAGAGTTGATCTACCACGAGATCGTAGAGGCTAAACCCTAGAAGATAGCCTATGGTATGATTGTATGTTGTCCTATGGACTAAACCCTCTAGTTTATATAGACACCGGAGGGGGCTAGGGTTACACATAGTAGTTACAAGGGAGGAGATCTACATATCCGTATTGCCTAGCTTGCCTTCCACTTCAAGGAGAGTCCCATCCGGACACGGGACGAAGTCTTCAATCTTGTATATTCATAGTCCAACAGTCCGGCCAAAGGATATAGTCCGGCTATCCGGAGACCCCCTAATCTAGGACTCCCTCAGTAGCCCCTGAACCAGGCTTTGATGATGATGAGTCCGGCATGCAGTTTTTTCTTCGGCATTGCAAGGCGGGTTCTTCCGCTGAATACTTCATGGAAGATTTTGAACACAAGGATAGTGTCCGACTCTGCAAAACAAGTTGCACATACCACCGTAGAGAGAATAATATTTCCACAAATCCAATCGAACACTATCCTTGTGCAACGGTCATTATTCGGGGAGATGTACCTGTGGGTAATGACCGTTGGAATCCAATCGAATAATATTTCTCATCAATACCACCGTAGAGAGAATAATGACCGGGCCATGACGTCATGTGCGAGGCCTTCCTCCGCATCAGGCCCCATTTCGGCCTGTCGCTGAAGACCTTCAATGTCAAACCGAAGGTGGTGGTTGGCCAGCAAGCAGAGTGCGGAGGCGCCATGGTGGGCAAAATGCCTAACATCACCTGGCTCGAAGGCTCCTACGTGGAGATCATAAAGGAGTGGCAATCGGGGTGGTTCTACATCACCGAGCCGCGCGACACCAACTGGGTGGTGGCCCCCAAATTTCGATCCGGAATCCTCACACGGCTCACTTCCTGTCCTGGGGTTCTTCGGTAGAGCTGACCGGACTCCAGACCTGCATCAGGAACATGATGAGCAAGAAAATCAAGCTCGTCAATGTGGTCCAGGTCATGCTCTTCCGCCGGATTCTCCCGTGTCAACGACGGGCATTCAATTTGTGGGAGTTCGACCCGGCCAAGCACCAGACATTGCGAGAGCTCTACGACACGACACACAAGGATGTCTGGAGGGTGATGTTCAAGGGCGTCGAGGTACCTCCTTCCCTCACCGAGGACCGCGGACTCAGCGCAAAGCGCCATGCCAATCTCGTAAGTTTTGATATCTCACAGTGTATTTATTTGCCCAGTTAAATCATGTGCTGGATCTAAGCTTCCATGTCATTAACAGCACTGGATAAAGACAATGGAGGAGCTCGATTGCCCAGCTCCCTGCCTGAAGATCCTGCAGATGCTCTCCTAACGGAGATGCTGGCTCCGGCACCTTACGAGGTGCTGGCGAAGAAGACCAAGAAGAAGGCCACGGGAACCCGAAAGGGTCTCCGGCGCAAGGTTGTATCGGACTCAACGTCCAATGACTCCGACGCGCCCTCCTCCCATGAAAACAAGGAGGAGGAAGAGGAAAGTTCTCCCCACCAGCCGGGGGAGACAAGAAAAGGAAGGCCGACCCAACTAGGGAGGCCGAAGGGTCCAAGAAGGGAAGGACCCTCCCTCCGGGCTGCTCCATGACGGCAGCCTACAGCGGTGACGAGTGGCTACCCAGGGTCAAGCCCCTGACGAAGTTGTAAGTATCTGAACACCATTGTAATTCATGATATGTTTTATTGCACCGGTTCTCCTCATGTCGAACATGATTATGTAGTCCGTCCCGAGCTCATCTTGACGTATCTTCGTCAAGCGGTTCATTGGATTCGTCGGATATGAACAACGGTTCTCTTCTGACCGCCTCCACCCCTCGCCCTATGGACAACATTGAGGTGTTGTCTCGAAACGCACCAAGCCGAGGAGAGGTGGTCCTGGGGGCGCCTCGAGGCGACCTCCCAGACCCTGGGCACAAAGGGAGCAAAACTCCCACGGGCTCCGAGTTCGGCCCCCAGCCGAACATTGCACCGGAAACTTCGATGGTTCCAGACTCCGGCAGGCGATCCCCCGTTAAGGGGGGCCAGCCACTCGTGCCGGTGTCCTCTTTCCATCCAGATGCACCGGACAATTTGCTGGAAGCACTTCGCGGCGCTTCCATCGACGAAGAGCACCGCACTATCATGAGTGCGGTGATCGAGAAAGTTCAGTCCGCCAAAAATGGACTGACCGAAGCTTGCGCCAGCCTCCTTACAGGCTTTGAGGTAAGCAATCAAAATATAAGAAAATATTACCGCATAGATAGTAGCCCCTGATGCTTTGTTCGACGTTCGAGAAGAAAGGCCGAATAGAGGATCCAATGATGACTCAGGAGTCTAATCAAAATATATCTATGTGTATGTCCAGGCTTCACTAATGGCTGCTGCCGCATGTACTGCGGAGGTTTCTGCACTGAAGCAGGACCTGGAGCGGTCCGAGAACGAGCTCAGCCTTACCAACAGGCAGCTCGAGGAGAACAAAGGTAAGCAATACCTTGTCTATGCTTTTTAAAAAGAAGTTTGGTTGTAAAATAATGGGATCATCATGAATTTGCTAGGGACCATGACCGAAGTGGCAACCCTGAAGAAGGCGTTGTCCGAGGCCGAAGACAAAGTGGCAAAGGAGCGCATCGAGCGGGAGAATCAAGAAGCCTGAGTGGGTGAGGTGCAGCAAGAGCTCGAGGCTCTCACCAAACAACACGAGTCCTTGGAGCTTGACTCTAAGACGCGAGAGTCCGAGCTCGCGCGGGCGCTTGAAAGCGCCCGGAGCGCCAAGGCTGAAGCCCACAAGGCCCTCCAGGAGATTGATGCGGTGAAGAAGATAGCAGCGGGTAAGGCATTCATTATGCAAATCAAGCATGTGGAGGAAACTTTCCTTTTACTTACCCGAGTTCGGAGCTCTCCAGGAGCATTCGCAGATCTTTCCCACAGTGTACTGGATGCCTCGGAGTTTTACCGAGCTCAAGAGGGGAGCTCGACAGAAAAGTTGTTCTGGTCTCAGTATACTGGGACTGAACACCCAATGCCCTCGAGCGACCAGCTGAAGCAATTGGTCGAGCTTCACAAGGCCGTCGAACAGGCCATGAGGGGCTTATAGTCCGGATGTGGCCTGGCGAGCCCCTGTCCGGCAGCTACTTCGGTCTGGTGAGGCAGCTTGTGGAGGCCTGACAACGGCTTGAAGTCATAAAGCGGTCCATCTGCATCGAGGGTGCGCGCAGGGCTTTTTCCCGGGCGAAGGTGCACTGGGCGAAGCTGGACGCCGTGAAGCTGGTGAGGGACGGGCCGCCGAAGGGCAAGGAGCATCGCTGCCCCGAGATGTATTATGAGAGTGTCCTGAAGGGTTCCCGCCTTGTGGCGGATGAATGTGCCAGGGATGTAATTTTTGAATGAACATGCTCATGTGATCTTGTAATGTGAAACAAGTTCATCTGCGCTATGCAACGCTTTTTTTAATTTAAAATATTACCTTCTGTGCGGCCGTTTATAACATCTGAGAGTTGGCCAGTCGTCGGCTTCTGCCCCCATGTAACTAGTACTGGGGTGTTCGGGGTAAACTTGAGCACTCTTTACCCCAATTTTGGGTCCTTGAAGGGAGGTTTTCAACGCAACGAACCAGGCAATAAGACTATAAGGCTTTATCACTCTCACTTAGCCATAGAAGTCTACAATTTTAAACTTTGGCGAAGCCCCTAGTATTCGGAAGGCCGAATTTGGGGCACTATACACGCCTAAGCTGGGCAAGGCCGATCTTCGCCCGAAGCGGAAAAAGTCTTTAAGGACTTGAGACCTCTCGAACAGCGACCAGTCTCTCGCCTTATCATGATAGTCAGTTTTCGGCTTTCTCTACTGAGGTGCTCGTCCGGAAGAACCGGGACACAATCGCAGCTGTTCTCCCACCGCTACCTTAGCCGATATACAGGAACGTAAGGTACCAAAGCATGGGAGTCGGGCAAACCCAACTATTGACCCAAGACATGATTCGGAGCTGATGCATATAGTGCTATAAGTTCGGGGTGCTGCACTGTCGAAAGTGTTCAGACTTCTTGCGCCATATTATGGGGTAAACGAAAGCCCCTGGCGTACTGACCGTACCCGAATGTACGGGTGCGGATTGTCGTGAATGGACATATAAGAAAAAAGGGGATGAATAATGCAATAATAGACTAATGCTATGCATTGTTATTTAAATAATACGTCGAAGCGTATTGGTACAAGTAGTGCAATAAGCAGAAAGTGGGACTATTTGACATGTCCTATCCAAGGGCAAGTTGTGTATGGATAGTAGAAAGTGGGTATATCGATTAATATTAGAGACCACCTGAGGGTTCCCGTGTACATCTTAGCTTCTTGCCGCCTTGGTTGTTCCTTCCCGTAATGTGTCTGGCAATCGTACTTCCAGAAAGGTCTTCCAGAGAGATAGGTCCTGAAAGAGAAAAAATGATAAAGGTATACAGCCCCTAGGGCGGTTAAGCCCCATTGCGGGACGTGCCCTGATCGTGCCCCCACCTATGTCCATGGTATTTTCAGTGCGTAATTATGTACGCGTGGCACGAATTTCGTTGCTTGAACAGGACTAGGACGGGGGCCGAATTGCTAGGTGAGCTCTGTGTGTGCCAGGTGATCATGTTGCAGCTTACTCCGGACTCGTTTGAAGGTGTCCGGGGGCTGTATCACTGAATTAGTGGTTTGCCTTAAAAGGCTGCTTTGTGCTTCTGCTGCGAGGGTCGTAGTGTGCTCCTCTGTGCGGAGCGAGCGTTCTGTGTTTCCGTTCACTATTATGACCCCCTAGGTCCTGGCATCTTGAGCTTGAGGTATGCATAATGCGGTACTACATTGAATTTTGCAAATGCGGTTCGCCCGAGCAGTGCGTGATAGCCACTTCGAAACGGGACAATATCGAAGATTAACTCCTCGCTTCGGAAGTTGTCCGGTGGTCCGAAGACCACTTCCAGTGTGATTGAGCCCATGTAATGGGCCTCTACACCTGGGATGATGCCCTTAGAGGTGGTTTTGGTGGGTTTGATCCTCGAGGGATCGATACCCATTTTTCGCACTGTATCCTGATAGAGCATGTTCAGGCTGCTACCGCTGTCCATAAGGACTCGAGTGAGGTGAAATCTGTCGATGATGGGGTCTAGGACCAGTGCGGCGGATCCGCCATGATGGATACTAGTGGGGTGGTCCCTGCGATCAAAGGTGGTCGGACAAGCGGACCATGGGTTCAACTTTGGGGCGACGGGCTCCATCGCATAGACGTCCCTTAGTGCACGCTTCCGCTCCCTCTTGGGAATGTGGGTTGCATATATCATATTCACCGTCTTCACTTGTGGGGGGAACCCCTTCTGTCCTCCCGTGTTCGGCGGCCGGGGCTCCTCCTTGTCATCACTATGCAGCCCCTTGTCCTTGCTTTTGGTATTTAACTTGTCGGCCTGATTGAACACCCAACATTCTCTGTTGGTGTGATTGGCTACTTGTCGGGGGTGTCGTGGATTTGAAACGAGCGATCCAGTATGCGATCCAAACTGGACGGAGACGGAGTACTTCTTTTAAATGGCTTTTTCCGCTGACCGGATCTAGAGCCTCTGAATCCGGCATTGACTGCCATATTATCGGTGTTATCGCCGTTGTTGCGGTGCTTTGGTCTGTTACGACGTGGTCTGCCGTTGGCATCTTTGGTATCCGAAGTGCCCGGATTCCTTGATGTGTTGTTGCTGTGAGCCAGCCAGCTATCCTCGCCCGCACAAAAGCGGGTCATGAGTGTCGTGAGGGCTTCCATAGACTTCGGCTTCTCATGGCCAAGGTGGCGGGCAAGCCACTCGTCGCGGATTTTATGCTTGAATGCCGCTAGGGCCTCTGCATCCGGACAGTCGACGATTTGGTTTTTCTTGGTCAGGAACCGTGTCCAGAATTGCCTGGCCGATTCCCCTGGCTGTTGAGTTATATGGCTCAAGTCATCATCATCCAGTGGTCGCACATAAGTGCCCTGGAAGTTGTCAAGGAATGCGTCTTCCAAATCCTCCCCACTGCCGACGGAGTCTGCTGGCAAGCTATTCAGCCAATGCCGAGTTGGTCCTTTGAGTTTTAGTGGGAGGTACTTGATGGCATGTAGATCGTCACCGCGAGCCATGTGGATGTGAAGGAGGAAATCCCCGATCCATACAGCGGGATCTGTTGTACCATCATACGATTCGATATTAACGGGTTTGAAACCCTCCGGGAATTCGTGATCCATAACTTCATCAGTGAAGCATAGGGGGTGCGCGGCGCCTCTGTGTCGGGCTATATCACGACGCAGTTCATATGAGTCTTGTCTGCTGTATTCGGCCCGACCGGATTTACATTTGGTGTATTGTGACGCCCGGATAATTAAGCTACAGTGATTCCCCGCTAATGATGCCACGTCACCACGGTTACTGTGATAAACTCTCGATAGTTCAGAACCGAAACAAATTCAAAATTTAAATAAAAGAAAACAATAAAAGTTTTCAAAAATTAAAACAAAAATGTTCGGTGGTTGCCAAATATTACAAAGATAATTATGGTGTAAGGTTCACAATTTTATAAAATGCCTAAGTGTTTATAAATAAATAAAAACAGAAAAGAAAATACAAAAAAACAAAAAAAAGAAGGAAACCCCACTGGCCCAACTGGGCCAAGCCCACCTGGCCCAGTCGGCCAGCCCCCCTGGCCCGGCCCACCCCTCACTCCCTTATCCACTCCCCCCCCCCCCGTCGGTGGAAACCCTAACCACCTCACTCTCCCCCCCCCCGATCCCCTCCTTCTCCTCCCCCGCGCCATCCGGATGGGGAGCTGCCCGATCCCGTCGCCCCCCCCCCCGACGCCGGCGACCCCCGCCGCCCCGTCCGCACCTCCCCGACCTGCCGCGCTGGGCGCAAGGCCCCCTCGCCGCCGCGGGGTCGTCCCCGACCCCCCACCTCGACGGATCCCGTCGCCGTCGGCTGCCTCCCCGCCCTCCTCCTCAACGGTCGACCCCGAAAGCCCCCGAGCAGCTCGCATAGACCCCACGCTCCCCCCCTCCCGTGAGCACTCCCCTCCCCCATCGGTCCCCTCTCTCCCCCTAGTCCCCTCCCGAATGCCGCCGACGCCCCTGGCCTCCCCGTCGCCGGCTCCGGCTGCCCCCTCGCGGTCACGCGGTGCGCCGCCCGCGGCCATGCCGTTCCGGCCTCCCTCTCTCCTCTCCTCGCCCGAGCCGCTCGCCGGCGAGCACGCCGCACCCGAACATCCCTCCTCCCCCCGCCGTGGATCTCGTCGCCGGCGCCCCCCGGTGACCAAATGGTCACGGGGCCGAGCCCGTGCTGCTCCGCGCCGCGCAAGCCCCCCCGGCCCCCGTAGCGCGCTCTCGTCGGGGCCCGAACCACCCCGCCGCCTCCGCCGCTCGCCGGCGCCAATTCCGGCCGAGTCCGGCCGCGCCACTGCCACCATTGGACGCGCCGTCCTTCCCGCTTCCGAACGCACCGCCCGCGCCCCATTTTGGCCGCCGGACGACAAATTCCGGCAAGGTCCGGCGCCCCTCCGCCGCGGGAACGCCCACCGGAGCTCCCCAACACCGGCCGCCGACGTGGCCGACCCGGGGCCACCCCTGGGTCACTGACCCGTGGGCCCTAGGGGCCCGGCCGGCCTGTTGACCCGGTCGGCCATGCTGACTGGGCACCCAGTGCCAATGACATGGGGGCCCCTCCCCAGAACGTTTTTGAATAAAAGAAAAAAAGGAATAGGGGAATTAAATAAATATAATTAATAAAATTAAAAATGAATAAAATTAATTAATTAATTAATTAATTAATTAATTAATTAATTAATTAATCAATCCTGATTAATTAACCTAAGGGCTAATTAACCTAATTAACTACTGTTAATTAAACTAAACCCTAATTAAACCTAACAGTGTATGGCAGGTGGGTCCCACGGGACCCACATGTCAGGTTGACCAGGTCAAACGGTCAACGCTGACTGCTGACGTCAGCACGACGTCATGCTGACGTCATAAATCCATTTTCGAATTAATTAAATAATTAATTAAATTTCAGAAATTAATAAAATCTTTAGAAAATCATATCTTTTAATCCGTAACTCGGATTAAAATATTTTCAACATGAAAGTTGCTCAGAGCGACGAGGCGATTCCGGATACGCAGTCCGTTCGTCCGCCACACCCCCCTAACCTATCGAACCCGCAACTTTCCCCCTCCGGCTCCTTTGCCCGAAAACACGAAACACCGGGAATACTTTCCCGGATGTTTTCCCCCCTTCACCGGTATCACCTACTACCGCGTTAGGGCACACCGAACACCGCGTATTGCCTTGTTATATTTTGTGATGCTTTGTTTGCTCTGTATTCATTATTTCTTCCCCCTCTTCTCTCCGGTAGACTACGAGACCGACGCTGCTGCTGACCAGTTCGACTACGGAGTTGACGACCCCTCTCTCTTGCCAGAGCAACCAGGCAAGCCCCCCCCCCTTGATCACCAGATATCGCCTATTCTACTCTATGCTGCTTGCATTAGAGTAGTATAGCTTGTTACTGCTTTCGTTAATCCTATTCTGATGCATAGCCTGATATTGTCGCTACATCTGTTGATACCTTACCTGCAATCCTATATGCTTAGTATAGGATGCTAGTTTATCATCATTGGCCCTACATTCTTGTCAGTCTGCCTTGCTATACTATCGGGCCGTGATCACTTGGGAGGTGATCACGGGTATATACTATACATACATACATACTTTACAGATGGTGACTAAAGTCGGGTCAGCTCATTGAGTACCCGCAAGTGATTCTGACGAGGGGGCTGAAAGGACAGGTGGCTCCATCCCGGTAGAGGTGGGCCTGGGTTCCCGACGGCCCTCGACTGTTACTTTGTGGCGGAGCGACAGGGCAGGTTGAGACCACCTAGGAGACAGGTGGGCCTGGCCCTGTTCGGCATTCGCGGATACTTAACACGCTTAACGAGATCTTGGTATTTGATCTGAGTCGGCTACGAGCCTATACGCACTAACCATCTATGTGGGAGTAGTTATGGGTATCCCGACATCGTGGTATCAGCCGAAGCACTTCAGACGTCAGCGACGGAGCGGCGCGCGCCGGATTGGAACGTAAGCCTGCTCTTGTATTAAGGGGGCTAGTTCTGCTTCCGGCCGCCCATGCAACGTGCAGGTGTGCTATGGGCGATGGGCCCAGACCCCTGTGCGCTTAGGTTTAGACCGGCGTGCTGGCCTCTCTGTTTTGTCTAGGTGGGGCTGCGACGTGTTGATCTTCCGCGGCCGGGCATGACCCAGGAAAGTGTGTCCGGCCAAATGGGATCGAGCGTGTTGGGCTATGTGGTGCACCCCTGCAGGGAAGTTAATCTATTCGAATAGCCGTGATCTTCGGTAACAGGACGACTTGGAGTTGTACCTTGACCTTATGACAACTAGAACCGGATACTTAATAAAACACACCCTTCCAAGTTCCACAGACAACCCGGTGATCGCTTTTCCGCAGGGCGACGAGGAGAGGATCGCCGGGTAGGATTATGCTATGCGATGCGACTGGAGATGCGCTTGGAGATGCTACCTGGATATGCTACTTGGAGATGCTACTTGGAGGACTTCAATCTACTCTCTTCTACATGCTGCAAGGCGGAGGCTGCCAGAAGCGTAGTCTTCGACAGGATTAGCTATCCCCCTCTTATTCTGGCATTCTGCAGTTCAGTCCACTGATATGGCCTCTTTACACATATACCCATGCATATGTAGTGTAGCTCCTTGCTTGCGAGTACTTTGGATGAGTACTCACGGTTGCTTTCTCCCCCCTTTTTCCCCTTTCCTTTCTTTTTGGTTGTCGCAACCAGATGCTGGAGTCCAGGAGCCAGGAGCCAGCGTCGACGACGACTACTACATTGGAGGTGCCTACTACTACGTGCAGGCTGACGACGACGACCAGGAGTAGTTAGGAGGATCCTAGGCAGGAGGCCTGCGCCTCTTTCGATCTGTATCCCAGTTTGTGCTAGCCATCTTATGGCAACTTGTTTAACTTATGTCTGTACTCAGATATTGTTGCTTCCGCTGACTCGTCTATGATCGAGCACTTGTATTCGAGCCCTCGAGGCCCCTGGCTTGTATTATGATGCTTGTATGACTTATTTATGTTTTAGAGTTGTGTTGTGATATCTTCCCGTGAGTCCCTGATCTTGATCGTACACATTTGCGTGCATGATTAGTGTACGATTAAATCGGGGGCGTCACATGTATCCGGCACGATGATCATCGTCTCGTGTTGGCGCGTGCGCCCATGACCCGTATATTGACCTTGCAAGTTTTGCCCTGCTGTCTAATACGTCTCGCAGGTCCCGTGTGTTGTCCCGGGCCTTGGTATTTTTGATTGAGTGGCGGCAGGGTGCATGCTAAACTTCAGGCTGAAACACCTTTCTGGCTCGGCCACGCGGTGGCCGGTCAGCCGCATCGTATACTGGTGATGGAGGTTTCAATGCTTCCTCCTCTAGGTGAGGTAGCAACCTGCGTTTTGGGTAACTCTTGGAGGGGCGCTCGAGTTCGTATTCCTCGGCCGCAAGGACTTCGGTCCATCTGTCTGCTAGCAAGTCTTGATCAGCTTGAAGCTGTTGTTGCTTTTTCTTCAAGCTATTTGCTGTGGCCATAAGCTGACACTTGAAGCGCTCCTGCTCGACGGTATCCTCAGGCACGATAAATTCTTCGTTGCCGAGGCTCACCTCGTCTTCAGAGAGAGGCATATAATTGTCCTCCTCCGGTTCTCCATCTGCCGCCTGCTCTGGAGGGTTAGCTTGTTCATCATCCTGCTCTACATCGTGCTGGAGGGGATTGTGGTTGTCTTCGGCACTATCTGGAGTGTTATTATCTCCTGTGTCGGTATCACTACTTTTTCTGTGGCGGGGCTTAGAGCGGCGCCGCTGACGTTGGCGCTTGGGTTGCTTCTTGGAGGGGTCTTCCTCCGATGTCTCGTCACCATTATCTTCTTTGGGGGTGTCCATCAAGTATATATCATATGATGAGGTGGCGGTCTAGGGCCCAGTGGGTAGTGGTTCCTGTTCGTCTCCTACATCATTGTCCATACCGTTGATATCTTCAGAGTCGAAGTCGAGCATGTCGGTTAAATCGTCAACAATGGATACTAAGTGGGTGGTGAGTGGGTAGCGAATTTCTTCGTCGTCCGCATCCCATTCTAGTCGGACATAGTTCGGCCAAGGCTCTCCCGATAAGGAGAGAGACCTTAACGAATTTAGCACATCGCCGAAAGGCGAGTGCCGAAAGATATCCACGGAGGTGAACTCCATGATCGGCGCCCAGTCGGATTCGATGGGCACGGATGCAGGCGGCTCGGAGTCCGTGGCCGGAGACGAGTCCAGTGGTTCGGCGACACGGCTCTCATAAGGGGTGAAGTCAGTATCCGGCTCTATCGCCACTAAGAGTGCGGCCTCCATGGCGGGGTCTATCCCTCCGCTCTCGGATGGCACAATTTGCTCCGAATTGACGGCCGGAGTAGTTGCAGATGCGATCTCCCGAATACTGTCTGACGGCGGAGTTACGTCATGCTCATTGTGACTATGCAGTGCACATGGCATGGGCTCGAATCCGTTGAAGATCAAGTCTCCACGGATGTCGGTAGTGTAGTTTAAGTTTCCGAATCTGACCTGATGGCCAGGGGCGTAGCTCTCAATCTGCTCTAGATGGCCAAGTGAATTGGCCCGCAGTGCGAAGCCACCGAATACGAAGATCTGTCTGGGGAGGAAAACCTCACCCTGGAGCGCATCGCTACCAATGATCGAAGGAACCATCAAGCCTTATGGTGACGACACAGTGAAACTCTCAATGAAAGCACCAATGTCGGTGTCAAAACCAGCGGATCTCAGGTAGGGGGTCCCGAACTGTGCGCCTAAGGCGGATGGTAACAGGTGGCAGGGGACACGATGTTTACCCAGGTCCGGGCCCTCTTGATGGAGGTAATACCCTACGTCCTGCTTGACTGTTCTTGATGATATGAGTATTACAAGAGTTGATCTACCACGAGATCGTAGAGGCTAAACCCTAGAAGCTAGCTTATGGTATGATTGTATGTTGTCCTATGGACTAAACCCTCCGGTTTATATAGACACCGGAGGGGGCTAGGGTTACACAGAGTCGGTTACAAGGGAGGAGATCTACATATCCGTACTGCCTAGCTTGCCTTCCACGCCAAGGAGAGTCCCATCCGGACATGGGACGAAGTCTTCAATCTTGTATCTTCATAGTCCAACAGTCCGCTGTCCGGAGACCCCCTAATCCAGGACTCCCTCAGATAGATTTCTTGATTTTGATCTAGAGGAAATTTATATGTATTGTGCGGTGAATTGCAATGAAAATCCTTATATTGCCAATTACATAAAGAAAAGAAAACAAATATAAGATGAAGAGAATACTAATGAAAGGGAAGAGACTTCCCAATATCTTCCTATTATTTCTTATGATGAATCAGGTAATGAGGAGGAGCCTTCTATTGAACCAATCTCATTAATAAGGAGCTCCAAAAATAGGATTAAACCCACACATAATGTGAAGAAGAAAAATAAAAGACGGAGAAGCAAAGGTGAAAAGCTCCCAAATGATGTTGCTCCTATTACTCACTGTGATGATGATAATTGCTATACTATTGGTGCTATCCATACTATTAATGATGAGAGTGATTATGCTTATGATATGAAAAGGCCCAAGCTTGGGGATGCTATGTTTGATGAGAGTGAAAAGTTTGAAAATATATTTGCTGCAATTAATGTTTGTCCCAAGCTTGGGGATGCTATGTTTAATGAAGATGATATTTTTTCTCTCCCAAGTTTTGATATGAAAATTTGTTATGATGATAGAATGCCTCCTACTTATGATGATTATATTGATGAAAGTGGTTTGGAAGAGTGTCAACTTTAGGAAGTAATGATCCCACTATTTTGGAGGATGTTGAATCTTATTTCGATAATTATGAAAGTGGATTTGGAGAGGTCATGACTTTATTTAGTAATGATTCCAATATCTTGGAAGAGGTTTCAATTGATTATGATGAGAGCAAAGTTGCTACCTATGATGATTATTGTGATTACACGTATGCTATAAAAGTAGTGATGATTAAATTTATAAAACTTGTCATGATTATGATCACCCTTTTTCTAAACATTACTCTTTTAATGAGGAAACAATTTATAGTATTCGAGTTCCTATGATACTCCCACTATTCCGAATGAGAAGATTTTTGCCTATGTGTAGAGTAGTAAAATTTCTATGCTTGTAGATCATGAAAAGAATGTCTTATGTGATGGTTATATTGTTGAATTTATTCATGATGCTACTGAAATTTTTTATGAGGGAGGAATATACGCTTGTAGGAGTTGCAATCATATCAAGTTTACTCTCTATGTGCTTAAAGTTTTGAAGTTTGCTCACAAAATCCCTATGCATAGGAAGTGAGTTAGACTTAAATGTGCTAGTCATATTCTTCATGATGCTCTCTTTATGTTTCAATTCTTATCCTTTATGTGAGAATCATTGAAATCATCATGCCTAGCTAGGGTCGTTAAACGATAGCGCTTGTTGGGAGGCAACCCAATTTTTATTTTTGTTCCTTGCTTTTTGTTCCTGTTTGGTAATAAATAATTCATCTAGCCTATGTTAGGTGGGGTTTTATGCTTTTAATTAGTGTTTGTGCCAAGTAGAACCTTTGGGAAGACTTGGGGAAAGTCTTTGCGATCTTGCTGTAAAAAACAGAAACTTTAGCGCTCATGAGATTTGCTGCCATTTTTTACTGGAGAGTGAGATTAGGTTGATTTGTTTTGCAGATGATTAATAGACAAATTCCTCAGGTCCAAAAATTTATTTCAGAATTGTTGGGGTTCCAGAAGTATACGTTTCATACAGATTACTAGAGACTGTTCTGTTTTTGACAGATTCTGTTTTCTATGTGTTGTTTGCATATTTTGATGAATCTATGAGTAGTATCGGAGGGTATGAACCATAAATGAGTTGGAATACAGTAGATATTACACCAATATAAATTTAGAATGAGTTCACAACAGTACCTAAGTGGTGATTTATTTTCTTATACTAACGGAGCTTACAAGTTTTCTGTTAAGTTTTGTGTTGTGAAGTTCTCAAATTTTGGGTAAAGATTCGATGGACTATGGAATAAGGAGTGGCAAGAGCATAAGCTTCGGGATTACCAAGGCACCCAAAGGTAATATTCAAGGACAACCAAGAGCCTAAGCTTTGGGATGCCCCGGAAGGCATCCCCTCTTTCGTCTTCATTCATCGGTAACTTTACTTGGAGCTATATTTTTATTCACCACGTGATATGTGTTTTTCTTGGAGCGTCATTTTATTTTCTTTTGTTTTGCTTGCTGTTTTAATAAAATACCAAGATCTAAAATTCTTAAATGTTATAGAGTCTTCACATAGTTGCATAATTATTCGACTACTCATTGAGCTTCACTTATATTTTTCGGAGTAGTTTGTCATTTGCTCTAGTGCTTCACTTATATCGTTTTAGAGCACGAGGGTGGTATTATTTTGACGAAATAGATGAACTCTCATGCTTCACTTATATCATTTTGAGAGTCTCCAAACAGCATGGTAGTTTGCTTTGGTTATGAATTTACTCCTATTATGATAGGCATCCAAGAGGGATATAATAAAAACTTTCATATAGAGTGCATTGAATACTATGAGAAGTTTGATATTTGATGATTGTTTTGAGATATGAAGATGGTGATATTAGAGTCATGCTAGTTGAGTAGTTGTGAATTTGAGAAATACTTGTTCTAAAGTTTGTGATTCCCGTAGCATGCACGTATGGTGAACCGTTTTGTGATGAAGTCGGAGCATGATTTATTTATTGATTGTCTTCCTTATGAGTGGCAGTCGGGGACGAGCGATGGTATTTTCCTACCAATCTATCCCCCTAGGAGCATGCGTGTAGTACTTTTTTCAATAACTAATAGATCTTTGCAATAAGTATGTGAGTTATTTATGACTAATGTTGAGTCCATGGATTATACGCACTCTCACCCTTCCACCATTGCTAGTCTCTCTTGTGCTGCGCAACTTTCGCCGGTACCATAAACCCACCATTTACCTTCCTCAAAACATCCACCATACCTACCTATTATGGCATTTCCATAGCCATTCCAAGATATATTGCCATGCAAATTTCCACCGTTCCGTTTATTATGACACGCTCCATCATTGTCATATTGCTTTGCATGATCATGTAGTTGACATCGTATTGGTGGCAAAGCCACCGTTCATAATTCTTTCATACATGTCACTCATGAGTCATTGCACATCCCGGTACACCGCCGGAGGCATTCATATAGAGTCATATTTTGTTTTAAGTATCGAGTTGTAATTCTTGAGTTGTAAGTAAATAAAAGTGTGATGGTCATCATTATTAGAGTATTGTCCCATGTGAGGAAAGGATGAGACTCCAGACGAAAAATAAAAGAAAAAGAAAAAAGAGGCCATAAAAAGAGAAGGCCCAAAAAAATACAAAAAAGAACAAAAAAGAGAGAAAAAGAGAGAAGGGACAATGTTACTATCCTTTTTCCACACTTGTGCTTCAAAGTAGCACCATGATCTTCATGATAGAGAGTCTCATATGTTGTCACTTTCATAAACTAGTGGGAATTTTACATTATAGAATTGGCTTGTATATTCCAATGATGGGCTTCCTCAAATTACCCTAGGTCTTCGTGAGCAAGGAAGTTGGATGCACACCCACTTAGGTTCTTTTGTTGAGCTTTCATACACTTATAGCTCTAGTGCATCCGTTGCATGGCAATACCTACTCACTCACATTGATATCTATTGATGGGCATCTCCATAGCCCGTTGATGCGCCTAGTTGATGTGAGACTCTGGGTTCGCGGGTGCTCGTTAACAGGCGGAGGCAACGACCTGGCGCGGCAGGGTGCCAGCGGCCACGACGCTGGTCAGAGGAGACCCAGGTTGCGGCGACCGAAGACGGGGCATCGACGGAGGGGTCGCCACGGGCTCGGCCGGGCGAAGTGGGGCAGTGGGCGCGGGGGCATGCGGCAGCGCGGGGAACACGGTGGCACAGGCGAGCGGCGGTGCAGCAGAGTGGAGCGGCCGTCGAGTGATACGTCTCCAACGTATCTATAATTTTGGATTGCTCCATGCTATATTATCTACTGTTTTGGACTATATTGGGCTTTATTTTCCACTTTTATATTATTTTTGGGACTAATCTATTAACCGGAGGCCCAGCCCAGAATTGTTGTTTTTTTGCCTATTTCAGTGTTTCGGAGAAACAGAATATCAAACGGAGTCCAAACGGAATAAAATCTTCGGGAACGTGATTTTCTCACCGAACGTGATCCAGGAGACTTGGACCCTATTCCAGGGGGTCAAAGAGGAGGTCACGAGGGTGGGGGCGCCCCCCCTAGGGCGCGCCCCCTGCCTCGTGGGCCCCTTGGTGCTCCACCAACGTACTCCTTCCTCCTATATATACCTACGTACCCCCAAACGATCAGAACAGGAGCCAAAAACATAATTCCACCGCCGCAGCTTTCTGTATCCACGAGATCCCATCTTGGGGCCTGTTCTGGAGCTCCGCCGGAAGAGGGCCGTCATCATGGAGGGCTTCTACATCATCCTAGCCCCTCCGATGACGTGTGAGTAGTTTACCTCAGACCTTCGGGTCCATAGTTAGTAGCTAGATGGCTTCTTCTCTCTCTTTGAATCTCAATACAAAGTTCTCCCCCTCTCTTGTGGAGATATATTCGATGTAATCTTCTTTTTGCGGTGTGTTTGTTGAGACCGATGAATTGTGGGTTTATGATCAAGTCTATCTATGAATAATATTTGAATCTTCTCTGAATTCTTTTATGTATGATTGGTTATCTTTGCAAGTCTCTTCGAATTATCCGTTTGGTTTGGCCAACTAGATTGGTAGTTCTTGCCATGGGAGAAGTGCTTAGCTTTGGATTCGATCTTGGGGTGTCCTTACCCAGTGACAGAAGGGGCAGCAAGGCACGTATTGTATCGTTGCCATCGAGGATAACAAGATGGGGTTTATTTCATATTGCATGAATTTATCTCTCTACAACATGTCATCTTGCTTAAGGTGTTACTCTATTTTTAACTTAATACTCTAGATGCATGCTGGATAGCGGTCGATGAGTGGAGTAATAGTAGTAGATGCAGAATCGTTTCGATCTACTTGTCACGGACGTGATGCCTATATACATGATCATGCCTAGATATTCTCATAACTATGCTCAATTCTGTCAATTGCTCAACAATAATTTGTTCACCCACCGTAGAATACTTATGCTCTTGAGAGAAGCCACTAGTGAAACCTATGGCCCCCGGGTCTATTCTCATCATATCAATCTCCATCACTTTAATCTTGCTTTGCTTTTTACTTTGCCTTTACTTTTTACTTTGCATCTTTATACCAAAAATATTATACCTATCAGATCTCACTCTCGTAAGTGACCATGAAGGGATTGACAACCCCTAATCGCGTTGGTTGCGAGTAGCTATCGCTTTGTGTAGGTACGAGGGACTTGAGCGTGGCCTATTACTGGATTGATACCTTGATTCTCAAAAACTGAGGGAAATACTTACGCTACTCTGCTGCATCATCGCTTCCTCTTCAGGGAAAACCAACACAATCTGAAGACGTAGCAAGAAGGATTTCTGGCGCCGTTGCCGGGGACTCTATGCAAAAAGTCAACGTACCAAGTACCCATCACAATCCTATGTCTCACATTACATTATTTGCCATTTGCCTCTCCTTTTCCTCTCCCCCACTTCACCCTTGACGTTTTATTCACCCTCTCTCTCTCTCTATCCTCCCTCTCTATTTGCCTCTTTTGCCCGTTTGCACTTGTTTGCTTGTGTGATAGTTTGCTTGCTTCTCTTTATGTCTAAAATTGGGGAAGTTATCGCCAATATGGCGATAACAATATCATGGAAAATTCTGATGCTCGTGCTAAAGAACCTACCATCTTTCATACAAAAAAATCCATGTTGGTAGTGGTAATATTATTGGAAAAGGAGTTATTCAAGATTTCTTTACTTGTGCTGGTGCTTTACCTTCTATGGGTAGTTCTATCCTTCACAGAACTAGTAGTCTTGCAGACGCTATTATCATGCTTGTAGTTGAACTTGAAAGACAATTCATGCACATGCATCCTTCCATACAAAGGATTTTTCTGGAATTTTCTAATATTGAGCATTCTTCTGTTAAGCGTGCCGCTACTATCTTTTTGGCTCAGGAGTTTAGATTCATAATAAGAGAAGCCAAAGAAATCTTTGCACATTATAGGGTGGACGCTTGTCGTCCTCCCATAGAAGCTATCCTCTTTGATCAAGAAGAAATAGTGCGTTTTCAATCTCTAGATTATGTTGCCTTCAATGAAAATCTTAGAAGAAGGGTTCCTACCAATGTTTTAGTTGATAGAATTTCTGAACTTAATGATGATTTGGCTATTCGAAATAATGAGCTAGGATATTCTCTTGAATATAGGCTTACAAAGTTCTGTCAAAAGAATGCTTATAATGATGAATTGGTTGTGCATTACGAAGGACCAAAGGAGGAACCTATACCTCCCAAGGTTGATCTTGGGGACTTTTGTCCCGTTAAATTTAGTCCTTTTGATTAATTTTTCTTGCCTCAAAGAAAGCTTGCTGCCGAACGTAGAGAATATGAAATGAGTTTTAATAATCTATCTTACTATTATGGCAATACTTAGATCTATCCTCGCTTTTATGCCTAGCTAGGGTCGTTAAACGATAGCGCTTGTTCGGAGGCAACCCAATTTTATTTTTATTCCTTGATTTTTGCACCTGTTTAGTAATAAATAAATTAATTAGCCTCTGTTTTGGTTGTGTTTTTTGTGTTTAATTAGTGTTTGTGCCAAGTAGAACCGTTGGGAAGACTTGGGGAAAGTCTTGTTAAACTTGCTGTAAAAAACAGAAACTTTAGCGCTCACGAGAACTGCTGTCATTTTTATTTGAAGAGTGATATTTAGTTAATTAATTTTTCAGATGATTAACAGATAAATTCCTCACGTCCAGCAATTTATTTTAGAATTTTTGGGGTTCCAGATCTTGCGCTAGCTACAGATTACTACAGACTGTTCTGTTTTTGACAGATTCTGTTTTTCGTGTGTTGTTTGCTTAATTTGATGAATCTATGGCTAGTAAAATAGTTTATAATCCATAGAGAAGTTGGAATGCAGTAGGTTTAACACCAATATAAATAAAGAATGAGTTCATTACAGTACCTTGAAGTGGTCTTTTGTTTTCTTTCGCTAACGGAGCTCACGAGTTTTCTATTTTGAGTTTTGTGTTGTGAAGTTTTCAAGTTTTGGGTGAATTCTTTTGATGGATCATGGAACAAGGAGTGTCAAGAGCCTAAGCTTGGGGATGCCCATTGCACCCCCAAGATAATCCAAGGACACCAAAAGGTCAAAGCTTGGGGATGCCCTGGAAGGCATCCCCTCTTTCGTCCACTTCCATTGGTAATTTACTTGGAGCTATATTTTTATTCACCAACATGATATGTGTTTTGCTTGGAGCGTCTTGTATTATTTGTGTATTTGTGTCTTAGTATTCCACAATCATCCTTTCTTTACACACCTTTTGAGAGAGCCATACATGAATTAAAATTTTATAGAATACTCTATGTGCTTCACTTATATCTTTTGAGCTATGTAGTTTTGCTCTATGTGCTTCACTTATATCTTTTGAGCTAAGTAGTTTTGCTCTATGTGCTTCACTTATATATTTTGAGCTAAGTAGTTTTGTTCTATGTGCTTCACTTATATCTTTTGAGCATTATAATTTTGCTCTATGTGCTTCACTTAGATCTTTTAGAGCACGGTGGTGGATTTGTTTTAAAGAAACTATTGACCTCTCATGCTTCACTTAAATTATTTTTGAGAGTCTCTTAATAGCATGGTAATTTTCTTGGTATTCAAGATTTGTGAAACTTTCTTTTGAGTGTGTTGAATACTAAGAAATTATTGAAACATTATAATTGTTTTGAGATATGGAGGTGATAATATTAAAGTCGTGCTAGTTGAGTTGTTGTGAATTTAAAGAATACTTGTGTTAAAGTTTGTGATTCCCGTAGCATGCACGTATGGTGAACCGTTATGTGATGAAGTCGGAGCATGATTTATTTATTTATTGTCTTCCTTATGAGTGGCGGTCGGGGAGGAGCGATGGTCTTTTCCTACCAATCTATCCCCCTAGGAGCATGCACGTAATACTTTGCTTTGATAACTTCTAGATTTTTGCAATAAGTATATGAGTTCTTTATGACTAATGTTGAGTCCATGAATTATATGCACTCTCACCCTTCCACCTTTGCTAGCCTCTCTAATACCGCACACCTTTCCGCGGTATCATACACCTACCATATACCTTCCTCAAAACAGCCACCATACCTACCTATTATGGCATTTCCATAGCCATTCCGAGATATATTGCCATGCAACTTTCCACCATCTAGTTCATCATGACACATTCATCATTGTCATATTGCTTAGCATGATCATGTAGTTGACATAGTATTTGTGGCAAAGCCACCGTTCATAATTTCTTCATACTTGTCACACTTGATTCATTGCATATCCCGGTACACCGCCGGAGGCATCCATATAGAGTCATACTTTGTTTTAGAATCAAGTTGTAATCATTGAGTTGTAAATAAATAAAAGTGTGATGATCATCATTCAATAGAGCATTGTCCCAAAAAAGGGGGAGAAAGGCCAAAGAAAAAAAGAAGGCCAAAAAAAGAAAATAAATAAAAAGGGGCAATGCTACTATCTTTTTTTCCACACTTGTGCTTCAAAGTAGCACCATGATATAGCGAGTCTAATATATTGTGCTTCAAAGTAGCAACATGTTCTTCATATAGAGAATCTCATATGTTGTCACTTTCATATACTAGTGGGAATTTTACATTATAGAACTTGGCTTGTATATTCCAATGACGGGCTTCCTCAAAATTGCCCTAGGTCTTCGTGAGCAAGCAAGTTGGATGCACACTCACTTAATTTCTTTTTGAGCTTTCATACATTTATAGCTCTAGTGCATCCGTTGCATGGCAATTCCTACTCACTCACATTGATATCTATTGATGGGCATCTCCATAGCCCGTTGATACACCTAGTTGATGTGAGACTATCTTCTCCTTTTTGTCTTCTCCACAACCACCATTCTATTCCACCTATAGTGCTATATCCATGGCTCACGCTCATGTATTGCGTGAAGATTGAAAAAGTTTTGAAAAAGATAGAGTATGAAACAATTGCTTGGCTTGTCATCGGGGTTGTGCATGATTTAAATACTTTGTGTGGTGAAGATGGAGCATAGCCAGACTATATGATATTTTAGGGATAACTTTCTTTGGCCATGTTATTTCGAGAAGACATAATTGCTTTGTTAGTATGCTTGAAGTATTATTAATTTTTATGTCAATATAAACTTCTGTCTTGAATCTTTCTAATCTGGATATTCATACCACAATTAAGAAGATTTGCATTGAAATTATGCCAAGTAGCACTCCGCATCAAAAATTCTCCTTTTATCATTTACCTACTCGAGGATGAGCAGGAATTAAGCTTGGGGATGCCTGATACGTCTCCAACGTATCTATAATTTTTGATTGCTCCATGCTATATTATCTACTGTTTTGGACTATATTGGTCTTTATTTTCCACTTTTATATTATTTTTGAGACTAACCTATTAACCGGAGGCCCAGCCCAGAATTGTTGTTTTTTTTTTGCCTATTTCAGTGTTTCGGAGAAACAAAATATCAAACGGAGTCCAAACGGAATAAAATCTTCGGGAACGTGATTTTCTCACCAAACGTGATCCAGGAGACTTGGACCCTACTCCATGGGGTCAAAGAGGAGGTCACGAGGGTGGGGGGCGCCCCCCCTAGGGCGCGCCCCCTGCCTCGTGGGCCCCTCGATGCTCCACCGACGTACTCCTTCCTCCTATATATACTTACGTACCCCCAAACGATCAAAACATGAGCCAAAAACCTAATTCCACCGCCGCAACTTTCTGTATCCACGAGATCCCATCTTGGGGCCTGTTCCGAAGCTCAGCCGAAAGAGGGCCGTCATCATGAAGGGCTTCTACATCATCCCAGCCCCTCCGATGAAGTGTGAGTAGTTTACCTCAGACCTTCGGGTCCATAGTTAGTAGCTAGATGACTTCTTCTCTCTCTTTGAATCTCAATACAAAGTTCTCCCCCTCTCTTGTGGAGATCTATTCGATGTAATCTTCTTTTTGCGGTGTGTTTGTTGAGACCGATGAATTGTGGGTTTATGATCAAGTCTATCTATGAATAATATTTGAATCTTCTCTGAATTCTTTTATGTATGATTGGTTGTCTTTGCAAGTCTCTTCGAATTATCCGTTTGGTTTGGCCAACTAGATTGGTAGTTCTTGCCATGGGAGAAGTGCTTAGCTCTGGGTTCGATCTTGCGGTGTCCTTACCCAGTGACAGAAGGGGCAGCAAGGAACATATTGTATCGTTGCCATCGAGGATAACAAGATGGGGTTTATTTCATATTGCATGAATTTATCTCTCTACATCATGCCATCGTGCTTAAGGCGTTACTCTGTTTTTAACTTAATACTCTAGATGCATGCTAGATAGCGGTTGATTAGTGGAGTAATAGTAGTAGATGCAAAATCGTTTCGATCTACTTGTCACAGACGTGATGCCTATATACATGATCATGCCTAGATATTCTCATAACTATGCTCAATTCTGTCAATTGCCCAACAGTAATTTGTTCACCCACTGTAGAATACTTATGCTCTTGAGAGAAGCCACTAGTGAAACCTATGGCCCCCGGGTCTATTCTCATCATATCAATCTCCATCACTTTAATCTTTATTTTCTTTTTACTTTGCCTTAACTTTTTACTTTGCATCTTTATACCATAAATACCAAAAATATTATATCTATCAGATCTCACTCTCGTAAGTGACCGTGAAGGGATTGACAATCCCTAATTGCGTTGGTTGCGAGTAGCTATCGCTTTGTGCAGGTACGAGGGACTTGAGCGTGGCCTCCTACTGGATTGATACCTTGGTTCTCAAAAACTGAGGGAAATATTTACGCTACTCTGCTGCATCATACCTTCCTCTTCGGGGAAAACCAACGCAAGCTCAAGACGTAGCAGCGAGCGGTGCGAAGCGCGGCACTGAGGGGAGCAGGGGGCAGAGCGGGCCGACGCAAGGGGGCAGGGGCAGCCGTGGTTGTGGCCAGGAGCGAGGAGGACGCGGTGGCGCGGCTGCTGGCGACAACGGGCACGGCCACACGCGGGCGAGCACGTGCGGGTGTCGCCATGCAAGCAGGAGGTAGCGGCGGGCACGGCTCGCGCGTTAGGACGCGGGCGCGGGCAGGGACGAGGCAAGGCGCCGTCCTAGACGACCGGGCGACGCTGGCCGGTGATGTCTACTACGCAAGTTTATCCTTGTAGACGTTGTTGGGCCTCCAAGTGCAGAGTTTTGTAGGACAGCAGCAAATTTCCCTCAAGTGGATGACCTAAGGTTTATCAATTCATGGGAGGCGTAGGATGAAGATGGTCTCTCTCAAACAACCCTGCAACCAAATAACTAAGAGTCTCTTGTGTCCCCAACACACCCAATACAATGGTAAATTGTATAGGTGCACTAGTTCGGCAAAGAGATGGTGATACAAGTGTAATATGGATGGTAGATATAGGTTTTTGTAATCTGAAAATATAAAAACAGCAAGGTAACTAGTGATAAAAGTGAGCGAAGACGGTATTGCAATGCTTAGAAACAAGGCCTAGGGTTCAAACTTTCACTAGTGCAAGTTCTCTCAACAATGATAACATAATTAGATCATACAACAATCCCTCAACGTGCAACAAAGAGTCACTCCAAAGTCACTAATAGCGGAGAGCAAACGAGGAGATTATTGTAGGGTATGAAACCACCTCAAAGTTATTCTTTTTGATCGATCTATTGGGCTATTCCTCTAAGTGTCACAAAGATCCATAGAGTTCGTACTAAAATAACACCTGAAGACATACATCAACCAAAACCCTAATGTCACCTAGATACTCCAATGTCACCACAAGTATACGCGGATTTGATTATATGATATGCATCACACAATCTCAGATTCATCTATTCGAACCAACACAAAGAACTTCCAAGAGTGCCCCAAAGTTTCTATCGGAGAGTCAAGAGGAAAACATGTGCCAACCCCTATGCATAAGTTCACAAGGTCACAGAACCCGCAAATTGATCACCAAAACATACATCAAGTGGATCACGTGAATATCCAATTATCACCAAGGATAAGCACATGCAAGACATACATCAAGTGTTCTCAGATCCTTAAAGACTCTATCTGATAAGATAACTTCAAAGGGAAAACTCAATCCATTACAAGAAGGTAGAGGGGGAGAAACGTCATAAGATCCAACTATAATAGCAAAGCTCGTGGTACATCAAAATCATGACAAATCAAGAACACGAGAGAGACAGGGAGAGAGAGAGATCAAACACATAACTACTGGTACATACCCTCAGCCCCGAGGGTGAACTACTCCCTCCTCATCATGGAGAGCGACGGGATGATGGAGATGGCCACCGGTGATGATTTCCCCCTCCGGCAGGGTGCCGAAATAGGGTCTCGATTTGTTTTTGGTGGCTACAGAGGCTTGCGGCGGCGGAACTCCTGATCCTGGTTCTGTTCTGGAGGTTTGGGGATATATAAGAGGTGTTGGCATCGAGAACAAGTCAGGGGGGGTCCACGAATCAACCACAACGTCGGAGGGCTCGCCCTGAGGGTGGGAGCACCCTCCACCCTTGTGGATGAATCAAGACTCTTCTGGCCCAACTCTTTTGCTCCGGGGGCTTCTTTTGGTCCAAAAATAATCTCCGTAAATTTTGAGGTCAATTGGACTCCGTTTGATATTCCTTTTCTACGGAACTCAAAAACAAGGAAAAACAGAAACTGGCACTCGGATCTAGGTTAATAGGTTAGTCCCAAAAATCAAATAAAATAGCATATAAATACATATAAAGCATCCAAGATAGATAATATAATAGCATGGAACAATCAAAAGTTATAGATACATTGGAGACGTATCAAGCATCCCCAAGCATAATTCCTGCTCGTCCTTGAGTAGGTAAATGATAAAAATAGAATTTTTGATGTGGAATGCTACCTAACATATTTATCCATGTAATTTTCTTTATTGTGGCAAGAATATTCAGATCCATAAGATTCAAAACAAAAGTTTAATATTGAGATAAAAACAATAATACTTCAAGCATACTAACAAGGCAATTATGTCTTCTCAAAATAACATGGCCAAAGAAAGCTTATCCCTAAAAAGTCATATAGTCTGGCTATGCTCCATCTTCATCACACAAAATACTCAAATCATGCACAACCCCGATGACAAGCTAACACTACTGCAGGATGCTGCTAACATGACACTATGATGAAACCGTGTGCGATGCAATAATCGCAAACGGTGGTGTAAAAACCGTCAAAAAGGTGCAAAACGTTTGCGATGGAGGATGCATCAAACACGGTTCAGATTTTAGTTGCGTGTGCATTGCAGAGCATACAGTTTAGTTAAATTAACTGTTTGCGATGAGGAGGAACAAAAGAAACGGACAACCAGATGAAGGTGTGTGTGATATACAACATACGGTTCACTCGGATGAACTGTTTCTGATTAGGCAACATAGTAGAAACGGTCAGCCAGATCAAGGTGTGTGCGATATATGGCATGTTGTTCACTCAGATGAACTGTTTGCGTTGAGACAAGAAAACAGAAACGGTTCAATATATCAAGATGTGTGTGATACGCGGCAAACAGGTCTGTAATCAGAAATATGTGCGACGACCGATAATAACACATACGATTGCTTCTAATAAGATATATGTGATATGCTCTGTCTACACAACATCTATTGGCCATTAGGGGACGGGCAGTCATCCGGATACGCTATAAAGATGCAAAGAGGCATCCTATATCAGCAAGGACTAGTTGTTCCACCAGTAGCTCATGTAAGAGAACTCTCAAATTAAGTGTGCTCAGGCTGGAGATGGGTCATATCTTTCAAATTAAATGACTGATATGACCCATCCCATGAGTTAATTTAACCTCGGGGTCCTTGTTTTTTTAACACATGTTAAAGAAGGTCTACCGCATTACTTTTTGACAATGTGCGATAGGTGGCATATAGTTGATCCATTCGAATTGTTTGTGATGGAATAAGCCATGTGTGTTGTGGGCAAACACTTGCTAGTATTCAACAGTTTGCGATTGATGAATTCATCATCAACGGGTTCCCTAGTGTGGTCCGTGTCCATCTGATCACCATCTATTTCTTATGCTAGCTCGATGTTCCTTCTATGCTAAGTTTCTATTAATTTATGGCATTTTATGAACACAACACCGTTTTCCGCCATTTTCTCACATGTTTCCTGCCACCCAGCGATATTACGCATAAACCTAGGCGACACGCGATGCAAGGAGGCGACAAGCGCAACATGCAGCACATCCACCTTTTCCAAGCATGCCAACCCACCAAAGCGCCGCCTCTGACATCAACCTCGTCGACGAGGAAAACGGCAAGCGCCACGGCCCGTCGAGGCCGAGGCGCTCCCCAGCAACAAGAGGGACGATGCCGTGATGCACGTCATCGCCAGGGTTGAGCAGACCTTTGGCTCATGGCGCTTGAGCACCGCGGATCAAGATAGGCATGTCAGCGTCGACAGGCTGCATCTCGCCGCACAACATGATTGATAGCGCTGCAGAGCAAGCTAGGCGCGTCCGTGCCGATAGGCTGCGGCTCGCCGCACGGCGAGACTGTTGGAGCGCCGCAGAGCGAGAGGCGAAGCGCGCCGCACGGCAAGAGCGGATCCGTCGGTGCTTGCCTACTGTCGACACGGCGTCACAGCTGGGTACACGTCCCGTCAATACCCCCATTCCTCGCCAGGAGTGGGCAGAGGCCCTCTGCGCCATACTTGCACCAGAGTCCGACCGCGCCGTACTTGCACCGGACGCCCGCCGAGCCGTTCGCATGGGTCGCGTCGTTCGCCTTGTCCGCGGCCAGCTCGATGCCAACGCGATGGTCGGTAGGCTCGACCGCCTCCTTGGCCCAGGTGTTGACCTGGGCGTAGTAGAGCAATATGGCCGTCGCATCCTCGAGCTGGTGATCTCCGATGAAATAGCCAACTTGGAACTCGAGATCGCGCTCCAGATGTACCGCGAGCGGGTCGACCGCTTGGACGAATGCTTGCACGAGTTCAGGCAGAGCCAAGAGCTACTGTAGGCAAGAGCTACTGGTCATGGTCTCATGGACGCATTTTATTTTTTGAGTCGTTTTGACGTGGATAGCTCTGTATTCACAGCAATCATAGTATTTTTCTGTTTATTCCTCTGTTTCAATGTGTACTCCATTTTCCGTTCTTATATGTTCTGTTTCAATGTGTGTATATATGCTTTCCATTCTGTATATGTGGATGATAATAGCTAGATTCAAATTAGTATACAAAAACAGATAGAAAATGAAATTCATTATATATATATATATATATATATATATATATATATTAATTGTTCATTAGTTCATCACAGAATATATATATAATATCATCACATATACGTGATGATACTTAACTACTAGGTACAATGCATAAAATTGAAAGCGAACAATACTAAAACTAATAATTCCTCCTGGGGCTAGTATACTAGCAGCCCCTCGCTAGCAGCTCCCTGGTGCGCGACATCTTCCCAGTGCGGAGGAAGTACTCCGCCTCCTCCGCCTTGCAGCGCTTGACGTACCGATCTGCCTCTTGTTGGCGCACAACCGCGAACGATCTTGCCATTTCGTTGGGCACCCACCGGAGCTCCTCATCGGTGGCACGCTGGAGCTTGTCGGCCCACCTCCACACAGCAATGAGGTGCCCAGCGCCTTTGACCTTCCTTGCAAAGTACCCGTCTTTGTACACCTCCTCCGCACAACGACGCGCCCGCCCCCAAAGCTCTGACGCCTCCTTTTTCCAGGCAGCATCACGAGCTTCACAGGCCGCCTAGTTACTGGCTTACTCCTCCGCCATCTCCTTCTTGAACGCCACTTGCCTGGCTTTCTCAGCCGGCGGCAGCGACTTCCATAGACAAAGATTGTACTAGCCCCAAAACCAATCCAAAGTTAGGGGGTCCGGCGGCGTGTAAGGGTCCTCATCGCTGCTATTCGAGTGAGCGTCCTTGGGGGGCGGCGACTCCTCGTCGGCGCATGGGCAGACCAGCCGCACCATGGCAGAGATTTGAGAGAGAGAGAGAGGGCGAGCAAAGGGAGGATGTAGATGAGAATGCAAGCGGGACAACATGACAAAGGTAGTATTTATTGGCGGCCGGAATCTAGATCGACGGGAACAGTACACACGCCGGTCGCTGGAATTTACGAGTACTGTAGTTTGAGTTACACACGATTCCCACAGCAAAATCCATGTGTGAACATAACTAGCACAAATGCCCGTGCGTTGCAAGGGGAGCTGCGTTTTGATTTTTGGTTAAAAAAATGTATTTCAGCTAAATTTTGGCCATTTTGGCCAGGGACAAAAAGTACTGAAACCTTTTGGCCAAAAAATATATATTTTGGTCAAATTTCGGCCACATCGCTTTGTGAGTCTCCCTTCCCCACAACTTAGCACAATCATAAATCTAAGCTCTTAAAGAAAATTAATATACAAATACAACATAAAAATGTCAAATATTTTAGCCACATTTCTATTTTCTTTCCCTCCAAAGCAAACGTTCGTATAAATATTCAAACGACAACCAAACTTCCCTCTTATTTAAGTAGCCTTACACAATCCTTCTTTTTTGAGGATCAGACCCGTTTGAATCCTTCCTTATTTCTTGATGACACAATCCTCCTTCCTTTTAACTATTATTATTTCAGCCAAATTTTGGCCATTTTGGCCTGGAGCGGAAAGTACCTTTCGGCTGAAATATATATGTCAAATTTCGGCCACACCGCTTCACGAGTCTCCCTTCCCTACAACTTATGATTCGTGGACATGTAATGCTCCTAGTATTAATTGATATTTCAAACGGGCAAGCGCAATCATAAATCTAAGCTCTGAAAGAAATAATTCATTAATTAATATACAAATACAACATAAAAATGTCAAATATTTTAGCCGCATTTGTATTTTCTTTCCCTCCAAAGCAACTTTCGTATAAATATTCAAATGACAATCAAACTTCCTTCTTATTTAAGTAGCCTTACATAATCCTTCACGTTCGTATAAATATTCAAACGACAATCAAATTTCCTTCTTATTTAAGTAGCCTTACACAATCCTTCGTTTTTAAGGATCCGACCCATTTGAATCCGTCCTTATTTCTTGATCACACAATCCTCCTTCTTTTTAACTATTATTATTTCGGCTAAATTTTGGCCATTTTGGCCTGGGGCGAAAAGTACCTTTCGGCCAAAAAATATATATATTTGTCAAATTTCGGCCACACTGCTTTGTGAGTCTCCCTTCCCCACAACTTATAATTCATGGGCGTGTAATTCTCCTAGTATTAATTGGTATTTCAAATGGCCAAGCGCAATCATAAATCTAAGCTCTTAAAGAAATAACTCACTAATTAATATACAAATACAGCATAAAATGTCAAATATTTTCTCCGCATTTGTATTTTCTTTCCCTCCAAAGCAAGGTTCATATAAATATTCAGATGACAATCAACTTCCTTTTTATTTAAGGATCTGACCCGTTTGAATCCTTCCTTATTCCTTGAGTACATAATCCTCCTTCCTTTTAATTATTAGGATCACATTCCTTACCTTATTAAAGATCCCATCCATTTAAATATTCTGCCGAGCCCAACACAATCTTTCCTTTTAATTATTAGCCTCACATAATCCTTCCTTACCTTATGATCCCATCCATTTAAATATTCTGCAGAGCCCACACAATACTTCCTTTTTGAATTAGCCACGTCTATTTAGACACAATTCTTTCTTCTTTAATTATCCCCCTTAATTAGCTCTCCTTTTTCATGTATGTTTATTCATTTAATTATTTATGTAATAGATCATGGTCGGACAATGCATAGTCTGCAAAAAAACACAATAATTTAAGAATTATTGAATACAAAAGTACAAATAGTAAATCAAACAAATACCTTGTGGGAGATAATCATATGTCTCATCAACTTTGATCTCTTTATTTGAATCTGGTTCCTTAACGTCATATAATGAGAAAACAGGAGAAAATGTTGAACTAGATGGGGATGGAGGAGATGGCAATGGGTCGTGATCTATCTGATTATCTGATTCCAGCACAATGGATTCAAAACATTCGAAAATTGGTGTAGATGCTGATATAGTTGGCGACATTGGTGATGGCTCTAGAACACCTGATTCCGCATTTTTTGCTTTTTTTGAAGGTCGGTTTCCAAATCCTTTTATTGTTCAGTTCAGCGATGTCATTTATTTTCTGCAGTTACAACACAAATAAAAGGTAAGCCTCAAACAGTTAGTTTGTTGGTAGAATATTTCAGATTCAGACCAATCTCAAATGTGGATTTGTAGCTTATAAATACATGGTTGAATGATTATATTAATCATTTGGCTGGAGGCAGTCTAGTGAAATTGCAATGGTTCAGCTTCTGGAGTCCTAAAACTGGAGTAACATGGAGCAACTTCAGAAAAATTAGCTAATGATGATGTATATGCCTACTTTCTGATTCTAAAATTTCATGGTTCAGCTTACTGTTATTCTGCCCTACTTCAATCAAATAATCATGCAAACAAAGCAGTCATATACATGCCAAGAATAATGCTAATTTTGGTGCTAACAGTAGGGGTGCTCAGGTGTATAACGTCAAGGAACACATTAACAGGTTGTTTTTCATGGAACTTTGTTCCTTCTCTGAAATCTGAATATAAATGCAACTGGAACATAACTATCACTTAAACTTTGTATCTTATAAACTTGGTCGGATTAACATGGTTCAATTTAGAATAGAGGAACACCACAACAGAGGTAAACTCCAAGGTGTAAGTCAATACTGAATCTTCAGATATCTATCTTGTTCAGACAACAAAAAACCCTGAACAAATCTCTAAAAAAATTCAGAGACGCAAACATGCTAGCCAGAGGTGTAGTAACTTTCAAGGGGAGAAATACCTCTGGTGTGGCCGCCTCAGGCGATGGAGGGCTCAACAGGTGTTCTTCTTCCGCCGGCAAACTCAGCATAGCACGGCTGGACGGATGATTTTCCTCCGCCAGCGACATTGGATGTTCCTCTGAAAGTTCCAATGTGATGGGATTTGATGGAGATTCTGGTCGAGGGACGTGGCCTGATGGACGTTCCGGTCTAGGATCCCTCCTTATTACAGCCAAGTCCAATTTGGGTCGGGCACTACATGCTTTTGCGTTGGAGAAGAACAGAGAATCGAACTCGACTACATTGGAAATTGATTTATGTTGGAGAAGGACACGGTCTCCAATTCCATCCAAATCACGACACGGAACTAAATATTCAGAGAACTAAAGCTTTCCTCGCTGTTGTGTTCAGGCGTCCATCCAAATCACGTCGCTGAACCGAAAATTCAGACGTACTGAAGCTCGTTGTTTAGCTGGTGCTGGTGCTTTGTTGTTGCCGCCTCGACCTGTCCACACCTGTCGCTCGCCAGCCAGTGCTGCCGCTCGCTCCCGCTCGTTGCCTAGCTAGCGTCTGTCGCCGCTTCACTCGCAGCCAACCGCACGCGACCGCCCGGGCCCGCCAACCTGCAACGCCTCTGCCGCGCCCTGCCTCTGCCCCCCCCCCCCTCTGTAGCACCGCGCGCGTGCCGCCACTACTGGCCATGCTCGCCACAACCCGCCGCGACGCCTCGCTCCAAGAGAGCACGCCGGCCGCCTTATCATCCTCCATCGCGACGCCTCGGTTCACCGCGCCTTTCAACGTCCGTCGCGACGCCTCGGTACGCCGCGCTCTACAACGCCAGCCGCGACACCTCACCCCATTCCTGGGCTCGGGCGGCGCTGACGTCCGCCGCGACGCATCCCCTGCCTTGGCTTCTGCAGCGTCGACGCCGGCGACAAGCGGCGGGGCGTGCATGGGGGTTCAGTGGAGGCAGGGTGTTTTTTGCAAACAACGAAAAGTTATGTACACTTTAAGTAGCACTACGGGTTAATTTCTTGAAAACAGGGGGACTTTTTTGCAAAAAGGCCACCGTTGTACCCCCCGAAACAATTGTGTCACCAGCAAAAAGTTTTAGTACCACCTTGCATATATGTTTTAAATTCAAACTGAAAGTGTAAATTCATAGGAAGAAAGTGTATTATTACGGTGAACCCAAGGAGTCAATCCATGCTTTATTATTAGGGAAAGATAGTTGACGGTTTCCAATACAGAACCATGTCTGATTAATGATATCAGCCATTCACCTACCAAAACTTGAGCCGCGAGATAGAGTGCCAATCGTGTGGGGGCCGGTTTCTTGCCAGATCTTTATATTTTCTTTTTTGAACACCAGATATTTACATCGTCTGATGATTTTTTAACTCGAACACAAGTACGCAAAAATATGATTTTTCAACCTGTTATGGTCAGCCATTGCATGTAGATGTAGTTCAAATTTGAATTACGGTCATTAAATGGCTACAAAATCAATTAAATGTCTTTAAAAGGTCAAATGCCCCCTGAAATTTTCCAAATTTTCACATGACAGATGAATTAGTGCACGTTAAACGTAGAAAAAAATTGAAGGCCGTAAGAGGAAGCCATCTCCCGTTTGTCATCAAACATGCATTATTCCCTCTCAGAACCACGAGCCTTCTAGTGAGTTGCTTCGGTTTGTGAGGGGTGTGTGTCCAAACTTTTGTCAAACATGCCAATTTTTTTATCACATCATCTTGGTGGCATGACATTACACCAACCAAGGTTTCATGTGTTTCTGATTTTTTTTAAATTTTTTGGAATTAAAATGTCATGACACTCCATGCATACATATGCATGTGTCCATGTCGTGAGACAAATATGTTTTAAAATTCCTTCTAATTTACTGCACATGGAATTAACTCGCACACAAGTACAGAAATATGATTTTTCAAACCGTTATGGTTAGGCGTTGCGTGTAGATGTAGTTCAAATTTCAAATACGGTCATTAAATGGCTAGAAAATCACTTAAATGTTTTTAAAAGGTCAAATGACCCCTACAATTTTCCAAATTTTCACATTATAGTTGTAGTAGTGTACATTAAACGTAAAAAAATTGAAGGCAGTAAGAGGAAGCTATCTTCCATTCGTTGTCAAACATGCATTGTTCCCTCTCAGAACCACGAGCCTTCTAGTGAGTTTCTTCGGTTTGTGAGGGGTGTGTGTCCAAACTTTCATCAAACATGCCAATTTTTTTACCACATCATTTTGGTGGCATAAGATTACATCAACCAAGGTTTAATGTGTTTCTGATATAATTTTTAATTTTTTGAAATTAAAATGCCATGGCACTCCATGCATACATATGCATATGTGTCCATGTCGTGACACAAATATGTTTGAAAATTCCTTCTTATTTACTGCACATGGAATTAACTCGCACACAAGTACATGAATCTGATTTTTCAAACAGTTATGGTTAGTCGTTGCATGTAGATGTAGTTCAAATTTGAATTATGGTCATTAAATGGCAAGAAAATCACTTAAATGTCTTCAAAAGGTCAAATGACCTCTGAAATTTTCCAAATTTTCACATGAGAGTTGTATTAGTGCACGTTACACGTAGGAAAAATTTGAAGGCTGTAAGAGAAAGCTATCTCCCGTTCGTCATCAAACATGCATTGTTCCCTCTCGGAACCATGGGGCTTACAGTGAGTTGCTCCGGTTTGTGAGGGGTGTGTGTCCAAAATTCATCACACTTACCAATTTTTTTACCACATCATTTTGGTGGCATGACATTACATCAACCAAGGTTTTATGTGTTTCTGATATTTTTTACATTTTCTGGAATTTAAATGTCGTGGCACTCCACGCTTAATTGTGTCATAGCCGTTAGACCAATATGTTTGAAAATTCCTTCCAATTTACTGCACATGGAATTAAATCGCACACAAGTACACAAAATATGACTTTTCACACTGTTATGGTTAATTGTTGCATGTACATGTAGTCCAAATTTCAATTACGGTCATTAAATGCCTAGAAAATCACTTAAATGTCTTAAAAGGTCAAATGACTTTCCAAAATTTGACATGACAGTTGTATTAGTACTACAAAATTTCCCGTACATATAAAACACCATCCATTGCCACTTTACTCCAAATTCGTCTTTCGCAACTAATAAAAAATATCTACAACATCACACACAGTTGTTTTCTTGGAACCGTTTGCAATGAAAATATCTGGGTCTATTTAAGTCTCCCTCCTTAAGCTTTGCCGGCTCGTCTGCTCCAGTGCCGGCAACCCCCAAATCCACAAGTCCCGATCCCCATTCCCGCACCCCCTTCTTGCAAAGATGACGTCGTGGAAACGCTTCGTGAAGGTCCATGCGATGGTTGCATCCCCCTCCCCCCGAGCACCATCTCCTGCGCCGAGAGCGTGGCCGCCCACCCCGAGAGTGTTGCCGCATCCACATTGAGTGCAGACGCTTCTGACAAGAGGGCGTCTTCAGCAGCCAACAGGGCAGCTGCACCAGCCGAGACGGTTGCAGCTGCTGCTGCAACGGCGGCTTCAAACACCAAGAGCGCTCAAGCTGCCGTCCGTGCCACCGATGCCGCCCTGGCCCGGGTCGAGGCCATCCACGCCAAGGTCGAGGATGCACACGCCAAGGTCGAGGATGCACACGCCAAGATATTCCAGGCCACCTTAGACTCCACCATGCAACCCACGTCCGAAAAGGTGGCGGTGGCCAGGAGGCGGCGGAGATCGAGGAGCACCTGGAGGAGGAGTTGCGCGTGGTCGAGGTCGAGGTAGAGAAGAGTCTGTCCGTCGAGGAATCGGTGGTGGAGTACCAACGCGAGCTCTGGCGCAGCCACTACTACGAGTACTACAACCTTGAGGGCAGCGCCGAGGACGAGGACACGGTCGACTTCAGCAGGGGGGATGCGGAGTCCACGAACGGGGGCATGTCTCCAGGACAAGCCATCGATGTCTCATCTCACACCGGTGATGCATAGGCTGGCGTGATGGTGGATTTGTTAAAATTATGCATACTTAGGCTTTGTTTTTAATGCTGGTCTTTTGTTAGAGCAGTGTTTAGGTCAACTGGCTCTGTTTAATTACTAAACTTGCTCGATTCAGTAAGTGTGGTATGTCTGTTGTACGCTCTTTTGTGTGCCCAAATTAGCAAGCAACGTTAAATTATGCAATGACGTACCCGGGGAACTTTCCACCAAAATTTGAATTATCAAACTCATCCCACACGCGTAAAGCAGAAGAATCGTTTGCGATGCACACAATAGTTCAAAGTGAATTGTCCGGCGACACCGCGCGCAAAGTTTCCCTCCACATTTCCAAAATTTTGGCCTACTGCCAAAATATCTACCCCCGCCCCCTTCCCCCTTCCCCAGCGCCTTTTCTCCCCGACCAGAAGTCACATTTCCCCTGTTTCCTCCTTCCTTTCGTCCTAAGCTATAGCCGCTTCATCACTCTCGCTGTCTCGCATCCTACCGCCGGGGTTGCCATGGTCTTCTTCAAAGACCTCTCCAGTGGTTCCTCCTCCGGCGATGACTCCTTCACCACCCGGGTATGCCTCTCTTCTCTCTCTCGGGATATGACTTTGAATGAAGGATATTTACCCGGCGATCGATTTGAGTCATTTCTTCCTCTTGTAGCTCCCTAGGACCATCAGTGGCAACGAATGGAGCGGGTTGGCTGAAGATCTATCTACTCGTTGTCACCATCAATCTCCATGCGTGAAGCTAGTTGCGTTTGAATCTGTGGACAGTGGGAGGAAGTTTCTGGCATGTGCAGAGAAGGTTAGACCCTCTTTCGTTGTTACAAATCATTTGTTAGATGTGATTCAGACACTGTCATGGTCCCAATCCATTCATACCACACCTTCAACCATACGCATCCTAAGACAGTGTTACAGTTTGTACCTAGTATCTAAAATTGTTGCCATCTCATCAGCGATGCCATTAGAAAATTATTTGGCACCACTTCAGCAGTTTGTGCAGCCAAGTTTGGTCCACACATCCGAGCAGCCAAGCAGTAAAATACTAAATCTTTATGGCACGAAGGAACTGGGCATCGGAGCAACTAGGTGCTCCAGAGTCCGGGTCCCTGATCTTTTTCCGCTGCATCGGCTCGCCAGTGTAGGGCACCGGTGCGAGATGTAGGAATAGTTGTCTTTATACTAGTGTTGGCATACATAGTGGACGGCCATAGTGCTACTAGTTCTATTTTACTAAATTTGCACATGTACACACCTGTTAGTATCAATTTGCTGTCATCCAAACACTGTCGCTATGTTGTTGTAGTTATATTTACCTTCCTCAAAATATGTTCTATTTGTTATTTATTGTACATGAGTAAGAACTTGTAGCGTTGTTGTAGTTAATTATAGCTTCTAATGTTCCAGAATTTAGTTGTTGTCTTAGTAGCAATTAATTCATTTGCACATTGATCCTTTTGAGAAGATATGTTATAATTAACATGTTTCTTCAGTTTTTCAAAATAAGCATTGGTGATTTTCTATGTTGCTATAAACCCATTTCCCCTACAATTGTTACTGATCTAGTTTTAAATATTATAGGATGAACGGAAGTGTTCTTACTTGGAGTGGGTTGATCAAGAGTGGCCACAGTCTTTGAAGATGTGCCTAGCGAAGCTCTAGAGCATGTATGAGGAAGAGAACAGACGTAGGCTTAGAGAAAGTGTTGTCAACACTGAAGAATATTTGAAGATGGAGGATAAAAAAAGGAAGGTGGAGAATGAGCTCAGATTTTTTTAAATCAAACTTTGCTAAGATGGTATTGGCGAAGCAGGAGGCACTTTCCCAGTTGGCCAGTGCAAAGCAGGTTCTTACTGAACTAAAAGCAGAGGTGGATAAGACGAGCCTGGATGATCTCGATTAGGGAAATGAATATATTGTTCTAATATTGTTCTTATGAAGTTGAACTAGCTATATGTTTTAGGGTTAATTATCCTTTTGCCCTTGGTGGTGTCCATGTGCTCAGTTTTGCCCTTAGATGAGAATTGTGCTTAGTTTTGCCCTCAGATGCGAATTGTGCTTAGTTTTGCCCCTAGTCCATGCACAACAACTATGACGAGGCCAAACGGCCATATTTGAGTCCATTCCGTCTGCCGGCGTTAGTGGTTGTGGGTCCGGAGCTTACACGTGGGATCACGTGGACGTGGGTCCGGAGCAGACATGTAGGCCCGTGCAACTAAATCCCCAAATCATTCTATCAATCCAAATCCTATGAGAGAGAGTTGAGTGTTGGGGAGACTATCATTTGAAGCACAAGAGCAAGGAGTTCATTACCTACACACCATTTGTTACTTCTTGGAGAGTGGTGTCTCCTAGATTGGCTAGGTGTTACTTGGGAGCCTCCGACAAGATTGTGGAGTTGAACCAAGGAGTTTGTAAGGGCAAGGAGATCGCCTACTTCGTGAAGATCTACCGCTAGTGAGGCAAGTCCTTCGTGGGCGATGGCCATGGTGGGATAGACAAGGTTGCTTCTTCATGGACCCTACGTGGGTGGTTGCTTCTTCGTGGACCCTTCTTGGGTGGAGCCCTCCGTGGACTCGCGCAACCATTACCCTTTGTGGGTGGAGCCCTCCATGGACTCGCGCAACCGTTACCCTTCGTGGGTTGAAGTCTCCATCAACATGGATGTAGGATAGCACCACCTATCCGAACCACGGGAAAAACATCCGTGTCTCCAATTGCATTTGAATTCTCCAAACCCTTCCCCTTACATTCTTGCAAGTTGCATGCTTTACATTCCGCTGCTCATATACTCTTTGCATGCTTGCTTGATATGTTGAAATTGTGCCTAAAACTCCACTCAAACCAAAAAGGCCTAAAAATTGCAACTTTAGCACTAAGTGTCTAATCACCCCCCATCTAGACACATCTACTTCCAGATCCTACAAGTGGTATCAGAGCTTTGGTCTCCATTGCCTTGGTTTAATCACCATTGGAGGAAGATGGATGTGTCTACTTTAGGGAGTCTTAGACATAGAGTGCCTATTCTTGATGGAGAGTATTTTCACGAGTGGAAAAATGAGATGCTTGTAATCTTCAATCAATATCATTTGAACAAGTATATTGCTAGTCCTTGTGCACCTCACATTGATCCTTTGAATCCTACCCTAGATGAAGATATTGACATGATTCGCAATCTTAGAACTATTGAGCTCATCATTAGAGGATTGCCCAAAAATTTGATTGCTAATTTGCCTACTCTTAATTGTGCCTATACTATATGGAAATTTCTTGAGGAACGATTTCTCGATCATTCCTTGAAAAATTTGGATGAAATTCTCCATAAATCTATTGCCTTGAGTAAGATGAACTCTAGTGATCCTAGTTTTGGTGATTATCTATTTGAGCTTGCCAATCTCAAGCGAGCTAAAGGAGATGTTGGAATCATTAGTGATATCATATTCGAAGCTATAAGAATTCATGAAGGTGACCACTTTGATGATCATTTATCTAATGAATTACCCTCTCTAGGAAATGATGAGTCACAAGATCATGGTGAATATGGATACTATGATGATGATGATGATAGTGACTTCGATCTTGATGACGCAATGAGACATTTTGGTCTTATGGCAAATCTTCGGGGATATGAGTCAGGAGGAAAGGAATGGGTTCTTGATAGTGGATGTACTGATCATATGACCGGAGATGAAGAGATGTTCCGTGAGCTTGCTGAAAATGACGACCCTCGAAAATATGTCACCTTTGGTGATAATTCAAAGGGTAAAGTGGTTGGCCTTGGTAAGGTGGCCATCTCACATGATAGTTCCATTCAAAATGTCATGCTCGTTGAATCTCTTGGCTACAACTTACTTTCAGTATCTAGACTTGCTGATTTCGGTTTGAATGTCCTATTTACTGAGGTAGAGTGCCAAGTATTTCGTCGAGACAATCATAAAATGGTCTTTACCGGTATGCGTAGAGGTGATCTTTACATTGTCGATTTCTCTAAAAAGGCACAACCTAAAACTTGCTTTATTGCTAAATCCTCAAAAGGTTGGTTGTGGCATAGACGACTAGGTCACGTTGGCATGAGAAACCTTAACAAGCTTATTAAAGGAAATCATATCCTTGGAGTTAACGATGTCATATTTGATAAGGATAGACTTTTCAGTGCTTGTCAAGCAGGTAAACAGGTTGGAGGAAGACATCCCGTGAAGAACATCATGACCACAAGGAGGCCACTCGAGCTACTTCATATGGATCTTTTTGGTCCCAACGCCTACAAGAGTCTCGGTGGAAATTCTTTTGGTCTAGTTATAGTTGATGATTTTTCAAGATTTACGTGGGTGCTCTTTCTTATTGACAAGTCGCAGGTCCAGAAGATCTTCAGAAACTTCGCTAGGAAGGCCCAAAATCAGTTTGACATGAAGATCAAGAAGGTTCGGAGTGACAACGGAACGGAGTTCAAGAACGCAAATGTGGACACCTTTATTGACGAAGAAGGGATTTCACACGAGTTCTAGGCTACGTACACACCTCAACAAAATGGAGTTGTTGAGAGGAAGAACCGGACGCTCATCGAAATGGCAAGAACGATGCTTGATGAATACAAGACGCCGAAGCACTTTTGGGCAGAAGCAGTTGAGACAGCTTGTCACGCAACACATCGCTTGTATCTTCACAAGCTACTCGACAAGACAGCATACGAGCTCCTCACCGGTAACAAACCCCAAGTTGGATACTTTCGACTATTCGGCTCAAAGTGCTACATTCTTGATAAGCATCGTCGTTCAAAGTTTGCTCCTAAATCTCATGAAGGTTTCCTACTTGGTTATGGCTCAAACTCTCACACTTACCGTGTCTACAACAATTTCACCCGAAAGGTTGAAGAGACGGTAGATGTGAAGTTTGATGAATCTAATGGCTCACAAGTAGAGCAATTGCCAATTGATGTAGGAGACAAAGACCCTTCAGAAGCAATCCAAGACTTGTCCATTGGCAAAATTCGTCCAACGGAAGTGAAGGAGAGTACTTCATCTGTCCAAGTGGAAGCTTCTACTTCACGACAAAGTGAACCAAGAATTGACACGGAAGCATCCACAAGTGGGACACACCAAGATGAAGAAAACGAGGAAATACATCAAGACGAACATCAACAACCTCCTTCTCCACCACGACAAGAGAACGACAACGTCAACAATGAAGAAGACCAAGAAGAAGAACAAGATGAAGAAGATGTTCAACAAAGACCCAAGCAAAAGCTCTCACGAGTTCGAGCAAGAATTGCCAAAGATCATCCCATCGAGCAAATCTTAAATGATATACAAACCGGGAGAATCACTCGCTCAAAGACTCGTTTAGCTAACTTTTGTGAAAACTATTCATTCATCTCTAGCATTGAACCTATGAAGGTTGAAGAAGCATTGGAAGATCCGGATTGGATAAACGCTATGCATGAAGAGCTACACAACTTTGAGAGAAACCAAGTTTGGACATTAGTTGAGAAGCCCGACAACAACCACAACATCATTGGTACCAAATGGGTGTTTCGCAACAAGCAAGATGAAGATGGACAAGTGGTTCGCAACAAAGCATGTCTTGTCGCCCAAGGATACACACAAGTCGAAGGTATGGACTATGGTGAGACATATGCTCCCGTTGCTAGACTTGAGTCCATTCGCATCTTACTTGCCTATACTAATCACCATAATATCACCTTGTACCAAATGGACATCAAAAGTGCTTTTCTAAATGGTGAAATAGAGGAGGAAGTTTATGCCAAACAACCTCCCGGTTTTATCAATCCTAAGAAACCAAATCATGTTTACAAACTTCACAAAGCTCTTTATGGTCTTAAACAAGCTCCTAGAGCATGGTATAAATGTTTGACCAAGTTCCTTACTACAAGTGGTTTTGAAATTGGTAAAATTGATTCTACTCTTTTTACTAAAAGGGTTAATGGAGAACTATTTGTATGCCAAATTTATGTTGATGATATCATATTTGGTTCAACTAACCCTCTCTTTAGTGAAAAGTTTGGAAAGCTAATGTCAGAGAAGTTTGAGATGTCTATGATGAGTGAACTCAAATTCTTTCTCGGTTTGCAAATCAAGCGAACTAAGGAAGGTACATTTGTCTCTCAAACAAAGTACACCAAGGACTTATTCAAGAAGTTCAATATGCAAGAATGCAAAGGTATGTCTACACCCATGCCTACTAGTGGACATAATGATTTGACCAAAGATGGCGAACCGGTTGATCAAAAGGTTTATCGCTTTATGATTGGTTCATTGTTATACCTATGTGCTTCACGTCCCGATATTATGCTAAGTGTGTGCATGTGTGCACGATATCAAGCTGCTCCTAAAGAATGTCATCTTAAGGCTGTGAAAAGGATAGTGAGATATTTAATCCATACACCAAATTTTGGCATTTGGTATCCTAAGAGGTCTTCTTTTGATCTTGTTGGCTATTCCGACTCGGATTATGCCAGAGATAAGGTTGATAGAAAGTCCACTTTGGGTACTTGTCAATTTCTTGGTAGATCTCTTGTGTCTTAGTCTTCCAAGAAACAAAACTCGGTATCCTTATCCACCGCCGAAGCGGAATACATTGCCGCTGGTTCATGTTGTGCTCATTACTTTGGATGACCCAAACTCTTAAAGATTATGGGATATATGTGAAACATGTTCCACTACTTTGTGACAATGAAAGTGCTATCAAAATTGGTCATAATCCTGTACAACATTCTCGAACTAAGCATATTGAAGTTCGTCATCATTTCATTCAAGATCATGTTGCTAAGGGTGACATTGATCTTAAGCATGTTCGCACCAATAAGCAATTAGCGGATATATTTACTAAACCTCTTGATGAGAAAGTGTTTTGCAGATTGAGAGGAGAATTGAACATCATTGATGCTTCGAACTTGGAGTAGAAACTCCATTGGATACATGCAAGACATGAGCTTATGACTAATCCATGATATATCTCTTATGATAACCATCTTATGTCTTGGATATATTTGCACCTTGCATGTTGTCTAACCCATGTAGGTGCATGGTTGAATCTAATTCCATGAGATTGCGACTCACTCACATGTTGAGCAATCTCTACATCACCAAGACTCTACACAATGGTGGTTGAAGACAAGGAAGCACAAAACCATTCAAACATATCCTTTGACAAATTCTATGTTGAGCTTCATGATTGTCATTTTAGGATACACAAGTGCTCTTCCTTGCAAGAACTAACCCATGTAGGTAGATGAACTCAAACTCCAAGTGGTGCTCCCAACTCTTGATGAGCTACATCAACCTTGAGCACCCACACAAGTTCAACTACATGAGCAAGAACCACACCACCACCCAAGGTATGTTATTCCATCTTAGAGAAGCTTTACTCCAAGACATGAGTCAAAGCAACTCAACAAGATGTGAATACATCAAGATGCTTAAACGAAAAATGATAACCCCATTTTGAGCTTAAACGATGAGTATGACCTATGATCAAGTGTTCTCACTTGACTCCTAAGTCAATATACTCTAACATAGGTGACTATGTCACCACCCAACTCTAGATGAAGGTCTCTTGTGTTCTTTTTGTGTGTATCTCATGCATGTTTAGTTTCTTTCTCTTTTTCAAAAACAAAAAAAAACTCCATCTAGATTTTTCAGTCTCTTCTCCTTTCTTTCTGTTTATGCTCTGCATTTTCTGCATTTAATTCCTTGCAAATCCTTCAGGTAATTCATTGCAAATCTTTGTGAGATCCTACATGTCTAGTGAGCTGAGGTGACAAGTGTTTTTCTCTATATGAACTCGGTTTCACCGACTTGTAATTTTCGGTCCAACCGAATCTTTTCGGTGCCACCAAAACATACCACTCGGTGCCACCGACTTCGCAACAGGAAAAACAGTTTGCCACTTGTTCTATATTTCTTCTGATCCAGCTCTACTCAATGAATCTTGTCCTCTACAAGCATCACAGTTTTATCCATTGCTTTGTGCTGAGTCTCAAGGACCAAACCTATACGACGGATTCCAAAAAGCCCTTCTTGGAAATTGATGTCAAAGGGGGGGAGAGAGATCACATCAAACCTTGTAGGAGAGAGAGATCACATCAAGGGAGAGAAAAAGTCTCAAGGACCAAACCTACAAGAGAGAAAGTATTAAGGGGGAGAGAGAGACTTCCAGGGGGAGAGAATACTCAAGGATCCCAGATGCTTGATGTTCAAGAGGAGAGATGTCACATGCCTTTTGGGGGAAAGACATGTATTTGCATTAAGTTCTATCCATTTGTATCTTTCGACTTTGATTTTCTGTTCCCCATCTTCTCCCAATATCCCATGTAAGATTCAGGGGGAGCAAGACACCTAAGGGAAAGAAATCAGTCAAATTCATTGTATATCTTTATTCTTGGGGACATGTTGAATCCAATGTGGTACCTTGTACTCACTCTCTACATGTCATCCCAGTCTTGGTATTCGTGTGGTTTCTTTTGTTTGCTCTGGCTAGTGGATGTACCTGTGTTATCTAACTTTGTTTGTGCAGGTTCATTCCATCCTAAGCCAACTCAAGACCACAAGGTAAGTATATGCATCAAAATCATGTGTATGAGGAGTTCTTGCTTATGTACATACTGTTTGCAAGAAGGACTCATGAGCATGAAGGTATTTTCCTTGATAATCTTTTGCTCTGATGCATATGGCCAAGATACATGTAACACATTGCCTACTCTGTCATGGTTATGCTCTCACATGCCTCTATATTTCATATTTACATGAGTGCATACATGTAGGGGGATCCTATGCTTGTTACATGTCCTTCCAAAGCTGTACTTGCTGTTCTTGATATCTTTATCTAAAGCTTTGATGTATGTTGCCATCAATTACCAAAAAGGGGGAGATTGAAAGCACAAGTGCTCCCTAGGTGGTTTTGATAATTGATGACAACATATCTCTTGTTGGACTAACATTTCTATCTAGCATGTTTCAGATAAGTTCAACAATGGAGTGGCATGGACTAAAGGTTGTGGGAACTCCTCCAAGATGCTAAGGACAAAGGATTGGCTAAAGCTTCAAGCTCAAGACTCTTCATTTTACATTTTAGTGATCCAAGATCACATTGAGTCCATAGGAAAAGCCAATACTATCAAGGAGGGATGAGGTGTTGCTTAATGAGCCTCTTGCTTCATGTGCTTAATGATATGCTCCAAAATCCTCAACTACTTTCCCATATCCACATATGACCTAAACCCTAAGGCAAACTCGGTCCTACCGATTCTTTCTATCCGGCGCCACCGAGTTTCACTTGTCATAAGCCACTGCCAAACCCTAGCAATTCGTTCTACCGATAGGGATATCGGTCTCACCGAGAAGGGATTGCAAACTCTTTGTTTCCCTTTCGTAACTTTTCGGTCTGACCGAAAGAGCGAATCGGTCCCACCGAGATTGCAGTGTAAACTCTTTGTTTCCTTTTTGTAACTTTTCGGTCTCACCGAAAGAGCAAATCGGTCCCACCGAGTTTACCTGACCAACTCTCTGGTTGGCTTATTACCAAACTCGGTCTCACCGAGTTTTTGTAATCGGTCTCACCGAGATTACGTTACGCCCAAACCCTAACCATATCGGTCCTACCGAGTTGCATGTCAGTCCCATCGAAAATCTCTAACGGTCACTAGGTTTACCTTTTTGGTCCGACCGAGTTTGTTGATTCGGTCCCACCGAGATTGGAAAAGCTGTGTGTAACGGTTGGATTTTGTGTGGAGGCTATATATACCCCTCCACCTCCTCTTCATTCAGAGAGAGAGCCACCAAAACACATACACAATTCCAACTCATATGTTCTGAGAGAGAACCACCTACTCATGTGTTGAGACCAAGATATTCCATTCCTACCATATGAATCTTGATCTCTAGCCTTCCCCAAGTTGCTTTCCACTCAAATCTTCTTCCACAAAATCCAAATCCTATAGAGAGAGTTGAGTGTTGGGGAGACTATCATTTGAAGCACAAGAGCAAGGAGTTCATTACCTACACACCATTTGTTACTTCTTGGAGAGTGGTGTCTCCTAGATTGGCTAGGTGTTACTTGGGAGCCTCCGACAAGATTGTGGAGTTGAACCAAGGAGTTTGTAAGGGCAAGGATATCGCCTACTTCGTGAAGATCTACCGCTAGTGAGGCAAGTCCTTCGTGGGCGATGGCCATGGTGGGATAGACAAGGTTGCTTCTTCGTGGACCCTTCGTGGGTGGTTGCTTCTTCGTGGACCCTTCATGGGTGGAGCCCTCCGTGGACTCGCGCAACCATTACCCTTCGTGGGTGGAGCCCTCCATGGACTCGCGCAACCGTTACCCTTCATGGGTTGAAGTCTCCATCAACGTGGATGTAGGATAGCACCACCTATCCGAACCACGGGATAAACATCCGTGTCTCCAATTGCGTTTGAATTCTCCAAACCCTTCCCCTTACATTCTTGCAAGTTGCATGCTTTACATTCCGCTGCTCATATACTCTTTGCATGCTTGCTTGATATGTTGAAATTGTGCCTAAAACTCCACTCAAACCAAAAAGGCCTAAAAATTGCAACTTTAGCACTAAGTGTCTAATCACCCCCCATCTAAACACATCTACTTCTAGATCCTACAAGTGGTATCAGAGCTTTGGTCTCCATTGCCTTGGTTTAATCACCATTGGAGGAAGATGGATGTGTCTACTTTAGGGAGTCTTAGACATAGAGTGCCTATTCTTGATGGAGAGTATTTTCACGAGTGGAAAAATGAGATGCTTGTAATCTTCAATCAATATCATTTGAACAAGTATATTGCTAGTCCTTGTGCACCTCACATTGATCCTTTGAATCCTACCCTAGATGAAGATATTGACATGATTCGCAATCTTAGAACTATTGAGCTCATCATTAGAGGATTGCCCAAAAATTTGATTGCTAATTTGCCTACTCTTAATTGTGCCTATACTATATGGAAATTTCTTGAGGAACGATTTCTCGATCATTCCTTGAAAAATTTGGATGAAATTCTCCATAAATCTATTGCCTTGAGTAAGATGAACTCTAGTGATCCTAGTTTTGGTGATTATCTATTTGAGCTTGCCAATCTCAAGCGAGCTAAAGGAGATGTTGGAATCATTAGTGATATCATATTCGAAGCTATAAGAATTCATGAAGGTGACCACTTTGATGATCATTTATCTAATGAATTACCCTCTCTAGGAAATGATGAGTCACAAGATCATGGTGAACATGGATACTATGATGATGATGATGATGATGATGATGATGATAGTGACTTCGATCTTGATGACGCAATGAGACATTTTGGTCTTATGGCAAATCTTCGGGGATATGAGTCAGGAGGAAAGGAATGGGTTCTTGATAGTGGATGTACTGATCATATGACCGGAGATGAAGAGATGTTCCGTGAGCTTGCTGAAAATGACGGCCCTCGAAAATATGTCACCTTTGGTGATAATTCAAAGGGTAAAGTGGTTGGCCTTGGTAAGGTGGCCATCTCACATGATAGTTCCATTCAAAATGTCATGCTCGTTGAATCTCTTGGCTACAACTTACTTTCAGTATCTAGACTTGCTGATTTCGGTTTGAATGTCCTATTTACTGAGGTAGAGTGCCAAGTATTTCGTCGAGACAATCATAAAATGGTCTTTACCGGTATGCGTAGAGGTGATCTTTACATTGTCGATTTCTCTAAAAAGGCACAACCTAAAACTTGCTTTATTGCTAAATCCTCAAAAGGTTGGTTGTGGCATAGACGACTAGGTCACGTTGGCATGAGAAACCTTGACAAGCTTATTAAAGGAAATCATATCCTTGGAGTTAACGATGTCATATTTGATAAGGATAGACTTTGCAGTGCTTGTCAAGCAGGTAAACAGGTTGGAGGAAGACATCCCGTGAAGAACATCATGACCACAAGGAGGCCACTCGAGCTACTTCATATGGATCTTTTTGGTCCCAACACCTACAAGAGTCTCGGTGGAAATTATTTTGGTCTAGTTATAGTTGATGATTTTTCAAGATTTACGTGGGTGTTCTTTCTTAATGACAAGTCGCAGGTCCAGAAGATCTTCAGAAACTTCACTAGGAAGGCCCAAAATCAGTTTGACGTGAAGATCAAGAAGGTTCGGAGTGACAATGGAACAGAGTTCAAGAACGCAAATGTGGACACCTTTATTGACGAAGAAGGGATTTCACACGAGTTCTCGGCTACGTACACACCTCAACAAAATGGAGTTGTTGAGAGGAAGAACCGGACGCTCATCGAAATGGCAAGAACGATGCTTGATGAATACAAGACGCCGAAGCACTTTTGGGCAGAAGCAGTTGAGACAGCTTGTCACGCAACAAATCGCTTGTATCTTCACAAGCTACTCGACAAGACGGCATACGAGCTCCTCACCGGTAACAAACCCCAAGTTGGATACTTTCGAGTATTCGGCTCAAAGTGCTACATTCTTGATAAGCATCGTCGTTCAAAGTTTGCTCCTAAATCTCATGAAGGTTTCCTACTTGGTTATGGCTCAAACTCACACACTTACCGTGTCTACAACAATTTCACCCGAAAGGTTGAAGAGATGGTAGATGTGAAGTTTGATGAATCTAATGGCTCGCAAGTAGAGCAATTGCCAATTGATGTAGGAGACAAAGACCCTTCAGAAGCAATCCAAGACTTGTCCATTGGCAAAATTCGTCCAACGGAGGTGAAGGAGAGTACTTCATCCGTCCAAGTGGAAGCTTCTACTTCACGACAAAGTGAACCAAGAATTGACACGGAAGCATCCACAAGTCGGACACACCAAGATGAAGAAAACGAGGAAATACATCAAGACGAACATCAACAACCTCCTTCTCCACCACGACAAGAGAACGACAACGTCAACAATGAAGAAGACCAAGAAGAAGAACAAGATGAAGAAGATGTTCAACAAAGACCCAAGCAAAAGCTCTCACGAGTTCGAGCAAGAATTGCCAAAGATCATCCCGTCGAGCAAATCTTAAATGATATACAAACCGGGAGAATCACTCGCTCAAAGACTCGTTTAGCTAACTTTTGTGAAAACTATTCATTCATCTCTAGCATTGAACCTATGAAGGTTGAAGAAGCATTGGAAGATCCGGATTGGATAAACGCTATGCATGAAGAGCTACACAACTTTGAGAGAAACCAAGTTTGGACATTAGTTGAGAAGCCCGACAACAACCACAACATCATTGGTACCAAATGGGTGTTTCGCAACAAGCAAGATGAAGATGGACAAGTGGTTCGCAACAAAGCACGTCTCGTCGCCCAAGGATACACACAAGTCGAAGGTATGGACTATGGTGAGACATATGCTCCCGTTGCTAGACTTGAGTCCATTCGCACCTTACTTGCCTATGCTAATCACCATAATATCACCTTGTACCAAATGGACATCAAAAGTGCTTTTCTAAATGGTGAAATAGAGGAGGAAGTTTATGTCAAACAACCTCCCAGTTTTATCAATCCTAAGAAACCAAATCATGTTTACAAACTTCACAAAGCTCTTTATGGTCTTAAACAAGCTCCTAGAGCATGGTATAAATTCTTGACCAAGTTCCTTACTACAAGTGGTTTTGAAATTGGTAAAATTGATTCTACTCTTTTTACTAAAAGGGTTAATGGAGAACTATTTGTATGCCAAATTTATGTTGATAATATCATATTTGGTTCAACTAAACCTCTCTTTAGTGAAAATTTTGGAAAGCTAATGTCAGAGAAGTTTGAGATGTCTATGATGAGTGAACTCAAATTCTTTCTCGGTTTGCAAATCAAGCAAACTAAGGAAGGTACATTTGTCTCTCAAACAAAGTACACCAAGGACTTATTCAAGAAGTTCAATATGCAAGAATGCAAAGGTATGTCTACACCCATGCCTACTAGTGGACATAATGATTTGACCAAAGATGGTGAACCGGTTGATCAAAAGGTTTATCGCTCTATGATTGGTTCATTGTTATACCTATGTGCTTCACGTCCCGATATTATGCTAAGTGTGTGCATGTGTGCACGATATCAAGCTGCTCCTAAAGAATGTCATCTTAAGACTGTGAAAAGGATACTGAGATATTTAATCCATACACCAAATTTTGGCATTTGGTATCCTAAGAGGTCTTCTTTTGATCTTGTTGGCTATTCCGACTCAGATTATGCCAGAGATAAGGTTGATAGAAAGTCCACTTTGGGTACTTGTCAATTTCTTGGTAGATCTCTTGTGTCTTGGTCTTCCAAGAAACAAAACTCGGTATCCTTATCCACCGCCGAAGCGGAATACATTGCCGCTGGTTCATGTTGTGCTCAATTACTTTGGATGACCCAAACTCTTAAAGATTATGGGATCTATGCAAAACATGTTCCACTACTTTGTGACAATGAAAGTGCTATCAAAATTGGTCATAATCCTGTACAACATTCTTGAACTAAGCATATTGAAGTTCGTCATCATTTCATTCGAGATCATGTTGCTAAGGGTGACATTGATCTTAAGCATGTTCGCACCAATAAGCAATTAGCGGATATATTTACTAAACCTCTTCATGAGAAAGTGTTTTGCAGGTTGAGAGGAGAATTGAACATCATTGATGCTTCGAACTTGGAGTAGAAACTCCATTGGATACATGCAAGACATGAGCTTATGACTAATCCATGATATATCTCTTATGATAACCATCTTATGTCTTGGATATATTTGCACCTTGCATGTTGTCTAACCCATGTAGGTGCTTGGTTGAATCTAATTCCATGAGATTGCGACTCACTCACATCTTGAGCAATCTCTACATCACCAAGACTCTACACAATGGTGGTTGAAGACAAGGAAGCACAAAACCATTCAGACATATCCTTTGACAAATTCTATGTTGAGCTTCATGATTGTCATTTTTGGATACACAAGTGCTCTTCCTTGCAAGAACTAACCCATGTAGGTAGATGAACTCAAACTCCAAGTGGTGCTCCCAAATCTTGATGAGCTACATCAACCTTGAGCACCCACACAAGTTCAACTACATGAGCAAGAACCACACCACCACCCAAGGTATGTTATTCCATCTTAGAGAAGCTTTACTCCAAGACATGAGTCAAAGCAACTCAACAAGATGTGAATACATCAATATGCTTAAACGAAAAATGATAACCCCATTTTGAGCTTAAACGATGAGTATGACCTATGATCAAGTGTTCTCACTTGACTCCTAAGTCAATATACTCTAACATAGGTGACTATGTCACCACCCAACTCTAGATGAAGGTCTCTTGTGTTCTTTTTGTGTGTATCTCATGCATGTTTAGTTTCTTTCCCTTTTTCAAAAACAAAAAAAAAACTCCATCTAGATTTTTCAGTCTCTTCTCCTTTCTTTCTGTTTATGTTCTGCATTTTTTGCATTTAATTCCTTGCAAATCCTTCAGGTAATTCATTGCAAATCTTTGTGAGATCCTACATGTCTAGTGAGCTGAGGTGACAAGTGTTTTTCTCTGTGTGAACTCGGTTTCACCGACTTGTAATTTTCGGTCCAACCGAATCTTTTCGGTGCCACCGAAAAATACCACTCGGTGCCACCGACTTTGCAACAGGAAAAACAGTTTGCCACTTGTTCTATATTTCTTCTGATCCAGCTCTACTCAATGAATCTTGTCCTCTACAAGCATCACCGTTTTATCCATTGCTTTGTGCTAAGTCTCAAGGACCAAACCTATACGACGGATTCCAGAAAGCCCTTCTTGGAAATTGATGTCAAAGGCGGAGAGAGAGATCAAATCAAAGCTTGTAGGAGAGAGAGATCACATCAAGGGAGAGAAAAAGTCTCAAGGACCAAACCTACAAGAGAGAAAGTATTAGGGGGGAGAGAGAGACTTCCAGGGGGAGAGAATACTCAAGGATCCCAGATGCTTGATGTTCAAGAGGAGAGATGTCACATGCCTTTTGGGGGAAAGACATGTATTTGCATTAAGTTCTATCCATTTGTATCTTTCAGCTCTGATTTTCTATTCCCCATCTTCTCCCAATATCCCATGTAAGATTCAGGGGGAGCAAGACACCTAAGGGAAAGAAATCAGTCAAATTCATTGTATATCTTTATTCTTGGGGACATGTTGAATCCAATGTGGTACCTTGTACTCACTCTCTACATGTCATCCCAGTCTTGGTATTCTTGTGGTTTCTTTTGTTTGCTCTGGCTAGTGGATGTACCTGTGTTATCTAACTTTGTTTGTGCAGGTTCATTCCATCCTAAGCCAACTCAAGACCACAAGGTAAGTATATGCATCAAAATCATGAGTATGAGGAGTTCTTTCTTATGTACATACTGTTTGCAAGAAGGACTCATGAGCATGAAGGTATTTTCCTTGATAATCTTTTGCTCTGATGCATATGGCCAAGATACATGTAACACATTGCCTACTCTGTCATGGTTATGCTCTAACATGCCTCTATATTTCATATTTACATGAGTGCATACATGTAGGGGGAGCCTATGCTTGTTACATGTCCTTCCAAAGCTTTACTTGCTGTTCTTTATATCTTTATCTAAAGCTTTGATGTATGTTGCCATCAATTACCAAAAAGGGGGAGATTGAAAGCACAAGTGCTCCCTAGGTGGTTTTGATAATTGATGACAACATATCTCTTGTTGGACTAACATTTCTATCTAGCATGTTTCAGATAAGTTCAACAATGGAGTGGCATGGACTAAAGGTTGTGGGAACTCCTTCAAGATGCTAAGGACAAAGGATTGGCTAAAGCTTCAAGCTCAAGACTCTTCATTTTACATTTTAGTGATCCAAGATCACATTGAGTCCATAGGAAAAGCCAATACTATCAAGGAGGGATGAGGTGTTGCTTAATGAGCCTCTTGCTTCATGTGCTTAATGATATGCTCCAAAATCCTCAACTACTTTCCCATATCCACATATGACCTAAACCCTAAGGCAAACTCGGTCCTACCGATTCTTTCTATCGGGCGCCACCGAGTTTCACTTGTCATAAGCCACTACCAAACCCTAGCAATTCGGTTCTACCGATAGGGATCTCGGTCTCACCGAGAAGGGATTGCAAACTCTCTGTTTCCCTTTCGTAACTTTTCGGTCTCACCGAAAGAGCGAATCGGTACCACCGAGATTGCAGTGTAAACTCTTTGTTTCCTTTTTGTAACTTTTCGGTCTCACCGAAAGAGCAAATCGGTCCCACCGAGTTTACCTGACCAACTCTCTGGTTGGATTATTACCAAACTCGGTCTCACCGAGTTTGTGTAATCGGTCTCACCGAGATTACATTATGCCCAAACCCTAACCATATCGGTCCTACCGAGTTGCATGTCAGTCCCACCGAAAATCTCTAACGGTCACTAGGTTTACCTTTTCGGTCCGACCGAGTTTGTTGATTTGGTCCCACCGAGATTGGAAAACTGTGTGTAACGGTTGGATTTTGTGTGGAGGCTATATATACCCCTCCACCTCCTCTTCATTCATGGAGAGAGCCATCAGAACACATACACAATTCCAACTCATATGTTCTGAGAGAGAACCACCTACTCATGTGTTGAGACCAAGATATTCCATTCCTACCATATGAATCTTGATCTCTAGCCTTCCCCAAGTTGCTTTCCACTCAAATCTTCTTTCCACAAAATCCAAATCCTATGAGAGAGAGTTGAGTGTTGGGGAGACTATCATTTGAAGCACAAGAGCAATGAGTTCATCATCAACACACCATTTGTTACTTCTTGGAGAGTGGTGTCTCCTAGATTGTCTAGGTGTTACTTGGGAGCCTCCGACAAGATTGTGGAGTTGAACCAAGGAGTTTGTAAGGGCAAGGAGATCGCCTACTTCGTGAAGATCTACCGCTATTGAGGCAAGTCCTTCGTGGGCGATGGCCATGGTGGGATAGACAAGGTTGCTTCTTCGTGGACCCTTCGTGGGTGGTTGCTTCTTCGTGGACCCTTCATGGGTGGAGCCCTCCGTGGACTCGCGCAACCATTACCCTTTGTGGGTGGAGCCCTCCGTGGACTTGCGCAACCGTTACCCTTCGTGGGTTGAAGTCTCCATCAACGTGGATGTAGGATAGCACCACCTATCCGAACCACGGGAAAAACATCTGTGTCTCCAATTGCGTTTGAATTCTCCAAACCCTTCCCCTTACATTCTTGCAAGTTGCATGCTTTACATTCCGCTGCTCATATACTCTTTGCATGCTTGCTTGATATGTTGAAATTGTGCCTAAAACTCCACTCAAACCAAAAAGGCCTAAAAATTGCAACTTTAGCACTAAGTGTCTAATCACCCCCCTCTAGACACATCTACTTCTAGATCCTACACTAGTAATTGGAGTTTCAGACAATTTGGGGAGGTAATTTGTAGCCAATATCCTTGGGGTTTGCTTGATGAAGTGGTATACAAATACTATGATGGGGAAAAGAATTGGGTGATAGTTAGTAATGATGAAGAGATAGCTACCATGTTTGTTAGGCATAATGAGAAAGATAATTTTCATGTGAGGCTGCAAGTTGATGTGCTTGAGTAGGCATTTGGACCTAGGATGATGGGTGCAACATCTCGGGGAGAACCAAGTCGTCGTAATGGCATCTCTAGCCAGAACAGTTCAGTTGGTGCACGTCGACGTGGTGGCTCAACAAGTGTGGGCAACAGCAGTAGGGTCCCCCTTGAAGTGGAGCCTGATGACTACAATTCTGGGGTTGATGAAGAGAAGCTATATTCTGATGTTATTTGGAATTTACGACGGGCACCTCGGACTGAAAACCAAGATGAGGCTCACAATGCAGTCCATGTGGATGATGACGCGGTGGGTGAGGACGAAGACCTTGCAGCTGTTGAATGGGACCCTTTGAACCCTCATATGGAAGAAGGTGTAGTTATTGCATCCATGAATGAGTATAGAAATGCACTTTGTGACATACTACATCAAGGTAGAACGTACTTTCAAAGTTGACAAGAGCGATCAAGTACGTTACAGAGTGCACTGTCTGACTGAGGGTTGTCCATGGAGGCTGCTCGCATCTAAAATGCAAAATAGCACTAATGTTCAGGTCAAAGTGAACCCTTTTAAGCACGCATGCCAGGAATCAATCCTTAGGAAGGATACAATCAGTAGATCCAAGTCAAGATGGGTGGCAGAAGAAGTAAAGAAGTGGGTGAAAGAAAATCAGCAAGTGGGTCCAAAGGAATTTCGTAAGAACATCAAAGATAAGTTCAAGATAGATTTACCATACATGAGGTTGTTCAATGGTAAACAACATGCTATGGATTCTATTTATGGTAACTGGTAGGAAAGTTTTCAATTGTTGTATTCATTCAAAGGTGAAGTGGAGAGGACAAGCCCAGGTAGTATTGTAGATATTGATCACCACACCGTGGAATACACATTCAGGGGAGTGACAAAGACCAAGGAATGCCTTAGGAGGGTTTTTGTCTGCTTTGAGGCTTGTCGCCGGCGTTTTTTGGCAGGTTGCAGGCCTTATTTGGCTATTGATGCCACTTTTCTCACAGGGAGGTTTAAAGGACAGTTAGCAGCAGCTTGTGCAGTTGATGCACACAGTTTTGTATTTCCAGTTGCCTACGGTGTGCTGGAGACAGAGTCTGAGGAGAGCTAGACTTGGTTTTTGCATAATCTGCACCGAGCTATTGCACATCCCAATGGGTTGGTCATTCATACAGATGCCTGCAAAGGTTTAGAAGTGGCCGTGGACAATGTGTTCCCTGGAGTAGAGCATAGGGAATGCATGCGTCACCTTGCTGCAAATTTCATGAAGAAATTCAAAGGAAAGATGTATACCGACAATTTATGGTCAGCATCTTTGACTTGCAGTGTGAAGAAGCACAACTACCACTTGAGGCAGTCATACATGAATCCCAAAGTGAAAGAATACTTGGAAACACACCACTCCAAGTTATGGGCTAGAAGCCAATTCAGTGAAGTGAGCAAAGTTGACTATGTGCACAATAATCTAGCAGAGTCTTTCTACTCAACGATCCAGAAACTAAAGGGTCATTATGTGGTGGATTTTCTTGACAGGATAAGGATAGAATACATGCAGAAATTTCAATATCGTGCAGGAATAGCCGAGGCAAAATTCATGGGCCACATTATCATCCCTATCGTGATGAATGAACTGAAGCAGAAGACAAAAGGCTTGGAAATGAACATGACTCTTTGCTCGGGTACCACAGCAGAGATATCATATTTGGATAAAGGGAACAGGGAATGGAGATATCTAGTGGATTTAGAAGCAAGAACTTGCAGTTGTAGGCAATGGCAGATAACTGGGTTGCCATGCATTCATGCCTTGTTTTTCATCACTTCTCTCCCAGGTCCAGCAGGGAACATACAATAGTATGTGCATGATCACTACTCTGTTGCAAGGTTCAAAGCCACATATGCTTATGCCTTGCCTGCTATGGAGGGAAAACAACAATGGGACATGGTGGACCCTGGATTCAAGCTTTGTGCTCCAGTTCTGAAGAGAGCAGCAGGTAGACCAAGGAAGAGCCGAATCAGACCTCGCAGCGAAGGAGCTGGACTTGGAGCGAGGAAGCGTAAGTGCACAAGGTGTGGTGGATCTGGTCATTTCGGTAAGTATTGTGATAACACAGTAGATCCAGCGTTCGGAGAGAGTTTCGATGAAGGCTTCGATGAAAATGTTGGTCAGCAGCCGGTTGCCGCAACAGATGATGAAATGATGGTCAACAGTCGGTTACATTAGATGAGGATTTTGACGAGGTTCCAAATAATGATGGTCAACAGCCGCATGATTTTGAAGATGATCCAAAATATCCTCCAAATAATGATTCAAGTGAGGCTCCAAATGGTGATCCAATTGAGGCTCCAAATAGTGATCAATGTGATCCAAGGGAGGCTCCAAATGGTGATCATGGTGATCCAAGTGAGGCTCCAAATGATGATCCATGTGAGGCTCCAAATGGTGACCAACCTTCTGTTGTTGTGAGTTCTGCTAGTTATGTAAATCTTGCAAGGGTCAAATACTACTGTACATTTATCACTTGACATGATCTCATTACCCTTTATGTTTTGTAGAGCTCTATGATAGGTTTGAAGAAGACGCGCAAGGTATTGACAACCAAGAGGAGAAGAGAAGAAGCAATGAGCACAAGGTGCACGAGGAGCAAAGTGATGGCAAGAAGCTCAAGGAACAGACAGAAGCCCCAATGCTATATATGAATAATTATGAAACATTATGAATAAGGGATGATGTTGTATTATGAAACATTTATCACTTGACATGTTGTATTTATGTTGGATGATGTTTGATTGAGCACATGGTTTTTTCCTTTTTTGATTTTTTTAATTTTGTTTTTCTCATTTGAATTCTGGTCAAACCTAACTTTGACCAAGATTTAAACAAGTCTAAAACATCAAAATAAAAACTAAGCCTAGATCCTTCTTAGTCAATCCAAAATAAAGTTGTGGTGAGGTTTTTGAAATTTTCATGAAAAATGTGCTAAAAAGAGGGGTCCAAAGGTAGGGTAAACGGCCTCATTTGTAAGCAAGGTTTTTTTGACCTTGTCTAAATCAGCCAAATAACTTTCCTACACATATATTCTATATATACAGACTATGTGCGCTGGTTTTTTCATTTTTTGATTTTTTTTCTAAATTTGTTTTTCTCATTTGAATTCTGGTCAAACTGAACTTTGACCAAGATTTAAACAAGTGTAAAACATCAAAATGAAAAACTAAGCCTGGATCCTTCTTAGTCACTCCAAAATGAAGCTGTGGTGAGTTTTTTGAAATTTTCATGTTCATTTCCCCAAAACACTTCTCTTCACTTCATACAAGAGAGTTTGAGAAACTCGAGATATCACACAATACACATGAACTTATCGTTTAAATGTATGTAAACCTTGTTTATCAACTTAAATGGTTAGTATATGACTTAAGAAGTCTATGTGCGTAGGTTTTTTATTTTTCTGATTTTTATTTAATTTATTATGCTCATTTGAAATCTGGTAAAACATAGCTTTGACTGCTCCAAACCCCTCCCGAACCCTGCTAACCCTAGCGCTAAACAAGTACCATTCATCTAACCCTAGCGGCGATCAAGGGCCGTCGTTCTAACCCTTCTAGAAGGAATCTGCAGGGAGGAGGGGGGCGATCCGCGAGATGCAATCTGATTGGCTGGGAGATTTTTTTTAAAACAAATATCGGGCGCGCTGGATGGACCGTTGGGCCGTCTCGTTGTTTGGGCCTAAGACCGCAGTAAATAGCCCGTCTTAGCCTTTCTAGGCCTTTCATGCATGGGAGGCGGCAATGTGGGTTTGCATGCGCGGGAGGCGGCGACGTGCATGCATGCGAGCAAGGCACGCTAGGCTAGCGAGGCGACCTAGGTGATTCAGGGTAGTGGTTCAGGGCAGCGATTCAGATGCACCGACCGGTCAAAGAGGTATGTAGTGATTCAGATGCGCGCACGCGCCCCATGCATCATTTCCATGCAAAAATTTAAGAGTGCAAAACATAAAGGATACACACATGCGTCCGGATACACACATGCACCATTCCAATCATTTCTCTCTTCCTCTCCCACCCACAGGCCTATAAATGGGGTGCCTCTCTTCCTCTCCCACCCACAAGCCAGATCCGATCCATTCTCTCCAACTTCAAACACCAAAGCGACCGAGCCCTCCCCAAGCGAGACCAAGTGAAGATGCAGTTCAGCGGGCCGACCTTCAACCGTCCTCCTATCGTGTCGGAGCTGCGCTACCCACCGGGCGTGCTCGTGGAGAGGGAGCTCCGTGTGTGGGCTATTTCAAGGTGGAGGGGTTCCATCGAACTCACTCGCGCCTTCCTCAGAGCCGGCTATGCCCACCTCCCATGGGGCTCGCCGAGAATGTTCACCCTCAACGAGGTTCGTGACCGCGGTGGCATCCTCCTACTGCTCACGGTCACCTTCACCAACCCGTTTGACGCACACGAGCTCCTCGGCCAAGTCTTTTGGTGCGGCTGCGAGGCCATCTTCTTCACCGTCTACAACATCTACATCAACTACGAGCACATCTTCCCCGCTCCAGGCCAGATGCACTCCCTTCCCTGCGACGAGGAGGAGGAGGTGTGAAGGTGAAGACGATGTTGAAGGGGCACACGCGGCCAAGGTGGAAGAAGGAGGTCAAGACGAAGATGTTCAAGCCCGGAGTCAAGCTCATCATGTTTCCTTTTTTATTTTGTCGCTTTTCTATGTCGTGCTGTGTTGTGTCATGTTTCTTCATGTGTCTGTGAACTGTCCGTGAACTTATTATTGTAATGGTATGGTGTGTTGCATCTTATCTAAGTTATTAGGGTTTATTATGTGTGTTATAAAATGTCCGTGCCCAAACATATCATTTCTTCCCTAAACCAAGTCATGAAGTTCAAGAACATGTGGTTTTCATTAATGAAAATCGTAGGGGGTGAGAAGCCCTCTGTTTCATTCAAAACAAAATAAGTCATGAACTAACATGCTAATTTATTCCCTTTAATCCCAAACCAAGTGGCACTCTAACCCTAAACCAAGTGCCACTCTAACCAAAATCATGTGGCAGTGCAAACATACATTTTCAACCTTCCAACCCTCCAAAATTTGAGTGCAAAACAAAGGAAAACCACTCTCACGCGTGTGTAAACATTCACGGTCTCACTATTTTTTTTGACAAATTTCATAGTCTCACTATGTATACCTTCCTTCCCTACCCATGTCAAAGTCTTGCTATCTGTCCTAGCGGTTACCAGCGCAACCCTAAACACCACAAACCCATGCGGTCCTGGGTTCGAGTCCCCAGCCGCACCAATTTTTTTTGCATTTTCCACCCTTCATTTTTTAGAAAAATTATTTTTTTCTCAATGTAATGCCCTTAAAAAATGTTCATTTATTTTGGACCAGGTGTAAACCTCTACCAGAGCTGAGGCACATTTTCCATGACATTTTGGTCTTTGATTTAAATTTTTTCACGGTGTATTTGAATTGGATTTATTAAAAGCTCCAAAAAAATTCTAACCTTAATTGTTTGGCTCTGGAATAATTCAATTAGCTTCCAAAAAAAGTTTCAGCATTATGATTTACTGCCTAAATTAAATCATAACAGAAAACAGAAAAATATGCATGAGAACCCCCGAATGGGCCTAATTGGATGCAGTGGGCCCATTAGTCTAGCCTGCACTTGGCACTACACTCTGAATTTGGCCCAAGAGCAACCTTTTTTGACAGAAAGGCAGAGCAGAGAGCTGCATTTCATTGATCAAAAGTTTCCGAATTCCTCATTTCTTCTCCTTTTTTCAACATATTTAAATGTTGGTCACTTCTTCTCTCTTTTTTCAACATTTAAACAACTTTGACCAACATTTAAACTAGGTGAATTTCTCATACAATTTAAAGATTACAAATTCCTCCATAGTTCATGCCTTTCCATATATTTTCAACATTACAACCAGTGCGATTACCATACCTACAAATGCCCAAAAGTATTTGCAAATGGGTATTGGTAGTGCTTGATCTTCAAGCTTCCTAACCTTCTTCTTCAACATCCTAAGCTCAACAGTTAGCTCCCTATCAGTGCGTGCTTCGCCTCCATCTGTTCTTCCGGAGCTCTGGCTGCGGCCACTGCCGTTCGTGGCAGCATGCGCGACCATTATTCATGCTCTTCTTGTAGTTCATTCATTAGAGTCTTGGCCAGAGCATCGACCCAAAGAAAGAAGCATGTCACCTGCATGAACACCAAATAGATCAACCCATTGCTCAAAGATCCCGACCACGAAAATGGTGCAATTGCCCCAATTCTCACCCCATTCTCGCTGCACACGCAGAACAGACAATTCTGGTTCCTCGGTGTGTGAGAAACCCTTCGATCAACGCCCGCCCGGCACCGCGGACAGATGAAGACATGCATGTCCACACGCGCCTGGCTCTGCATCCGCGAGGTGGCGCAAGAGCTTGAGGAAGATATGGAGCTCGGAGCCGAAGGGGATCTCAACACCGCCGCGCCCTCCACAACTAGCTTCCCACCGCTGTGCTCTCTCTCTCTCTCGCTGTGGTCACTGCCGTGCTCTCTGTCGCTGTGGTCACCGCCACTGTCGCCCGCTTATATAGCACACCTGCAACGGCTCTCTGCTCAACGGCTCTCTGCTGGGTCCCACAAGCCACGCATGCAACGGTCTAAATAAAATTGGCCATCCCTGCCGCCTGGTCCCACCAGTAAGGGCCGAGTCAAAAGGTTGACCTGACGGAGACGTCTGAGTTCACGGAACGAGTCGGTGTGCTCAGACTAGGGGCAAAACTGAGCACAATTCGCAGCTGAGGGCAAAACTGAGCACATGGACACCACTGAGGGAAAAATGATAATTAACCCTATGTTGTACTATGATGTTTTCATGTATCTATCGTATCGTGATGTTATAATATATTTATGTGCCTAATATGAAATTGGCAAATAGTTGTTTGATATGAAATGCGAATTTGCGTAATACTGGAATTATTAATTGTAAACTAATGAACCTGCTAAATGTGTCATGGAACTTTGCAAACGATTCTAGCCGTAAAAGCGCTTGTGATGGATAGCCCAATGTCACACAGTTTTCTTCATCGAATCGTGTGTGATGTAGTTGATAAAAGCAAACAGTTAACCAAGGCAGAGCGTGTGTGATAGTTACAACTTCCACACACAAGCCTACACATAAAACTGTGTGGGATGTACATACGAACGGAAAAGTTTTTCCTGGATTGACCATGTGGGATGTACATAAGAACGGAAACGTATTCCTTGGATTGACTATCTGTGATATACATACGAGCGAAAACTTTTCCATGGATTGACTGTGTGTGATCTACATAATAACGGAAACATATACCTTGGGTTGACAGTGTGTGATATACATACGAACGGAAATGTTTTTCTCACAGTCACCGTGTGGGATGTACATACGAATTGAAATGATTGGGTTTCGATGCCTCGCACAATCGCACATGAGCTCATTTGGCCCCAGCCTGTGTCCCAGGAGGGCCTATCCCCAACGATTTCTGAGTCGTGTAGGAAGGACCCTCCTAACGCCCACACTCAGTTGGCGACAGTTCCAAATGTCATCATGGAAAGGGGTTAACTCCGTTTGTATAGCAAGGATGCGCACCAGTGCAAGCAATTATTTCATACTTTTGATGTTCTCAAACTTTTTCAACTTTCACGCAATACATGAGCGTGAGCCATGGACATAGCACTATAGGTGGAATAGAATATGGTGGTTGTGGAGAAGACAAAAAGAAGGAGATAGTCTCACATCAACTAGGCATATCAACGGGCTATGGAGATGCCCATCAATAGATATCAATGTGAGTGAGTAGGGATTGCCAAGCAACGGATGCACTAGAGCTATAAGTTTATGAAAGCTCAAAAAGAAACTAAGTGGGGGTGCATCCAACTTGCTTGGTCACAAAGACCTAGGGAAATTTGAAGAAGCCCATCACTGGAGTATAGAAGCCAAGTTCTATAATGAAAATTCCCACTAGTATATGAAAGTGACAACACAGGAGAATCTCTATCATGAAGATCATGGTGTTACTTTGAAGCACAAGTATGGAAAAAGGATAGTAGCATTGCCCCTTCTCTCTTTTCTCTCTTTTTTGGCCTCTTATTTATTTATTTTTAGTTTTCGACCGGAGTCTCATCCCGACTTGTGGGGGAACCATAGTCTCCATCATCCTTTCCTCACTGGGACAATGCTCTAATAATGATGATCATCACACTTTTATTTACTTACAACTCAAGAATTACAACTCGATACTATGACAAAATATGACTCTATATGAATGCCACCGGCGGTGTACCGGGATGTGCAATGAATCAAGAGTGACATGTATGAAAGAATTATGAATGGTGGCTTTGCCACAAATACAATGTCAACTACATGATCATGCAAAGCAATATGACAATGATGCAACGTGTCATAGTAAACGGAACGGTGGAATGTTGCATGGCAGTATATCTCGGAATGGCTATGGAAATGCCATAATAGGTAGGTATGGTGGCTTCTTTGAGGAAGGTATATGGTGGGTGTATGGTATCGGCGAAAGTTGCGCGGTACTAGAGAGGCTAGCAACTGTGGAAGGGTGAGAGTGTGTATAATCCATGGACTCAACATTAGTCATAAAGAACTCACATACTTATTGCAAAAATCTATTAGTTATTGAAACGAAGTACTGCGCGGATGCTCCTAGGGGGATAGATTGGTAGGAAAAGACCATCGCTCGTCCCCGACCGCCACTCATAAGGAAGACAATCAATAAATAAATCATGCCCCAACTTCATCACATAACGGTTCACCATACATGCATGCTATGGGAATCACAAACTTTAACACAAGTCTTTCTCAAATTGACAATTACTCACCAGCATGACTCCAATATCACCATCTTTATATCTCAAAACAATCATAAGGAATCAAACTTCTCATAGTATTCAATGCACTTTATATGAAAGTTTTTATTATATCCCTCTTGGATGCCTATCATATTAGGACTACATTTAACACCAAAGCAAATTACCATGTTGTTTAAAGATTCTCAAAATAATATAAGTGAAGCATGAGAGTTCATCAATTTCCATAAAATAAAACTACCGCCGTGCTCTAAATAGATATAAGTGAAGCACTAGAGAAAATGACAAACTACTCCAAAAGATATAAGTGAAGATCAATGAGTTGTCGAATAATTATGTAACTATGTGAAGACTCCTTCTCATAAATAAAATTTCAAATCTTAATTACTTTATTCAAACAGCACGCAAAATAAAATAAAATGACATTGCAAGGATAGCACATATCATGTGAAGAAGCAAAATCTTAGGTTCAACCAAAACTGACGGATCATTGTTTAAGAAGAAAGGTGGGATGCCAACCGGGGCATCCCCAAGCTTAGATTCTTGAGACTTCTTGAAATATTAATTAGGGATTCGTTGGGCATCCCCAAGCTTGAGTGTTTGTGTCTCCTTAATTCCTCTCATATCATAGTTTCCCTAATTCTTAAAAACTTCATCCACACAAAACTCAACAAGAACTCATGAGAAAAGTTAGTACAAATCCATGCATAACCTTATTGTTCTATACTACAGAAAATCACTAAAATTATTATTTAACATTTCATACTAAATGCCTCTGCATATTTAAGAGTTTTATATTCAAATAGAATCATTAAACGAGCAAACATATGCAAACATAACAACAATCTATCTAAACAGGATAGTCTGTAAAGAATGTAAGAGGAATCGTACTTATTTAACTCCAAAATTTATGAAAAATTACCACACTGTAGATAATTTGTTGTTACTCATTGTGTAAAAATTTCAAGATTTTATCATGTACTGACTATTCACCAATATTCAAAACATAACAACAAACTTTCTATTTTCAAACAGCAACATATAGACTTGCAAAATAAGCATGGTAAAGGTTATACTTGACCTTTTTATTAAACTAGAAGATGAAAAAAATTACTATAAATAACAGCAAGAAAATCCTAATAAAACAAAATGACGCTCCAAGCAAAACTGATATCATGTGCTCAATAAAAATATAGCCCCAAGTAAAGTTACCGATGAACAAAGACGAAAGAGGGGATGCCATCCGGGGCATCCCCAAGCTTATGCTCTTGGTTGTCCTTGAATATTACTTTGGGGTGCCTTGGGCATACCCAAGCTTAGGATCTTTCCACTCCTTATTCCCTAGTCCATCAAATCTTTACCCGAAACTTGAAAACTTCACAACACAAAACTTAACACAAAACTCATAAGCTCCATAAGTATAATAAAGCAAATCACCACTTCGGTACTGTCAAGACAAGATTCATAATTTTTATCAAATGATGCATACTGTACCCTATCATTTCTACAATTTATATTAAGCAATATAAGCCATAGAAACTAGAAAATAAGCAAACTATGCATCGGAAATAGAATCAGTCAAAAACATAATAGTCTGTAGTAATCTGTAACTCTCGAATGCTTCTATAACTCCAAAAATTCTGAAAAGTTAGGAAAACCAGAGAAATTTGTTTATTAATCTTCTGAAAAAATAATCAGTACTTTATCACGCTTCTATTAAAAATGAGAATTGTTTTCCTGAGCGCAAAAGTTTCTGTTTTTCAGCAATATCAAATCAACTATCACCATAGATCATCCCAAAGGTCTTACTTGGCACTTCATTGAAACAAAAGCAATAAAACATGATTAATATAGTAACATAATCATGTGAACACACAAAAACAGTAGGGGTAAATATTGGGTTGTCTCCCAACAAGCGCTTTTCTTTAATGCCTTTCTAGCTAGGCATGATGATTTTCAATGATGCTCACATAAAAGATAAGAATTGAAGCATAATTGGAGCCTCATGAAGTATATGACTAGCACATTTAAGTCTAACCCACTTCCTATGCATAGGGATTTTGTGAGCAAACAACTTATGGGAGCAAGAATCAACTAGCATAGGAAGCTAAAACAAGCATAACTTCAATATTTTGAACACATAAAGAGGAAACTTGATATTATTGCAACTCTTACAAGCATATATTCCTCCCTCATAATAATTTTCAGTAGCATCATGAATGAATTCAACAATATAGCTATCACATAAAGCATTACTTTCATGATCTACAAGCATAGAAATTTTACTACTCTCCACATAAGCAAAATTATTCTCGTTCGGAATAGTGAGAGTATCATAAGAAACTCGAATACTATAATTGTTTCCACATTAAAAGAGTAATGTTCAGTAAAAGGATATTCAAAATTATGACAATAATTATCACTACTTTTTATAACATAATTATAATCACAATAATCATCAGAAGTGGCGACTTCATTCTCATCATAGCCAATTGAAGCCTTTTCCGAAATAGTGGAATTGTTACTAAATAAAGTCATGACCTCTCCAAATCCAATTTTATCATTATAACAAGATTCAACACCCTCCAAAATAGTGGGATCACTACTTCCTAAAGTTGACACTCTTCCAAACCCACTTTCATAAATATTGCAATTATCATAAATAGGAGGCGTGCTATCATCATGATAAATTTGCTCATCAAAACATGGAGGACTAAAAATATCATCTTCATTAAACATAGCATCCCCATGCTTGGGACAAACATTAATTGTAGCAAATAAATTTTCAAACATGTCATTCTCATCAAACATAGCATCCCCAAGCTTGGGCCTTTGCATATCATAATCATAATCACTCTCATCCTTAATAATATGAATAACACCAATAGTATAGCAATTATTATCATCACAAATTTCTAAGTTGGTGCCAAAAAGATTTTCAAGATTATAACAACATGCTTACTTTCTCAATCAAAATCATCACAATGAGTAATAGGCATAATGAAATCATCCTCAATAATTTCTTAGGACATAGTACCATATGGTAAAGAATCAATATCATCATAAAGTATATCATCATCCACATCTATTTTTGATTCACTATAATGAGGCATAACAATAATAGGAGCAACATCATTTGGGAGAGGTACCTTTTTATCTTTGTTTTTCCGTCTTTTCTTTTTTCCTCTTTATGTCATGTGTGGGTTTAATCAACCTTTTTGATCTCCTTATTAATGAGATTGGTTGAATAAAAAGCTCCTCCTCGTTACCTGATTCATCATAAGAAAAAATAGGAGGATATTGGGAAACCTCTTCCCCTTCGTTAGTATTCTCTTCATCTTCTATTTGTTTTCTTATCTTTAAGTAATTGGCAATATAAGGATTCTCAATGCAATTTACCGCACAATACATATAAATTTCCTTTAGATAAAAAGCAAGAAATCTCTCAAGTTTATATTCTGGAATGCCCTTAGTTATACGTTTCATTTCTTCATAACCCAGAAGCAAACTAAGTTCATTATGATGCGCATGGGAAATCAAGTCATCACAATTTTTGGACACAATTCGATCATGAAACAATTTGCATTCGAGATTTAAATGACCACATTCATTGCAAATTTCACAAGGATGGCTAAAAATATTAAATTTTCAGCACAAACAACATTGCAATCATGCTCATCATTCAAAGATTTAGTGCCAAACACTTTGGCACAATTATTGGAATCCTTATTTTCACTAAAGACATTAAAAAGATGAAGCATACGAGGCAACCTCAATTCCATTTTTTTGTAGTTTTCTTTTATAGACTAAACTAGTGAGAAAACAACAAACTAAAAGATTCAATTGCAAGATCTAAAGATATACCTTCAAGCGCTAACCTCCGAGGCAACGGCGCCAGAAAAGAGCTTGATGTCTACTATGCAACTTTATCCTTGTAGACGTTGTTGGGCCTCCAAGTGCAGAGTTTTGTAGGACATCAGCAAATTTCCCTCAAGTGGATGACCTAAGGTTTATCAATCCATGGGAGGCATAGGATGAAGATGGTCTCTCTCAAACAACCCTGCAACCAAAGAACAAAGAGTCTCTTGTGTCCCCAACACACCCAATACAATGGTAAATTGTATAGGTGCACTAGTTCGGCGAAGAGATGGTGATACAAGTGTAATATGGAAGGTAGATATAGGTTTTTGTAATCTGAAAATATATAAACAGCAAGGTAACTAGTGATAAAAGTGAGCGAAAATGGTATTGCAATGCTTAGAAACAAGGCCTAGGGTTCATACTTTCACTAGTGCAAGTTCTCTCAACAATGATACATAATTAAATCATATAACAATTCCTCAAAATGCAACAAAGAGTAACTTCAAAGTCACTAATAGCGGAGACCAAAAGAAGAGATTGTTGTAGGGTACAAAACCACCTCAAATTTATTCTTTCTGATCGATCTATTGGGCTATTCCTACAAGTGTCACAAACAGCCCTAGAGTGTGACGCCCGGATAATTAAGCTACAGTGAACCTCCACTAATGATGCCACGTCACCTCGGTTACTGTTGATAAACTCGCGTCAGTTTGAAACCCAGTTCAAATTTTAAAATAAAAACAAATAGCAAAAGTTTTCAAACAATAAGACACAAATATTTGGATTGTGGCAAATATTCCATACTAAATATTGGTGAAGAAACCACACTTTTGTAAAGTAATTAAGTGCACTATCTTAAGTAAAACAGTACCAATAATGATTATTTAAATACATTTTATAATTACTAAAATCTGAAACTAACTTATTTGGGGATTATACTTTTTGTGATTGTGGACTGAGTTGAAATACTAATTTAGATGTTGAGTGTATATTTTACTAAAACTAAAATAAAAGGTAACTAGAAATAAAACAGAAATATAATAATAATAATAATAATAATAATAATAATAATAATAATAATAATAATAATAATAATAATAACAGAAGAAGGGCCCCCCATGCTGGGCCAAGTGGCCCAGCTGGCCTCACCTGCCCGAATGGGCCGGCCCACCCTCACCTACTTATCCCTTGCCACACCCCGCAAACCCTAGCCCACTACCCCTGATCCCCTCTCACTCCCCCTTGCCCCTGGATCCAGACAGCGCCCATCCCCGTCGCCCCGCATGATCCTCGCACGACCCCCACTCCCTCTCGTTCTCCATCGTCCCCGAGCACCCCGCGCCCAATCCCTTGCCGCGTTGGAGCCCCACCTCGCCGGCGCGATCGTGCCCAAGGAACCGCCGCCTACTGCCGTCCCCAGCGCCCGAGGACGACCCCGTCGTCGCTTCCCGCCGCCGCCCAGAGCCCCTCCGCCTTGACTTCGCCGGAGCCGCCGTCCACGTCTCCTCCCCGACTCGGCTACACCGAGCCTCGTCGCCCTCTTCTCGTCAACACGGGTGAGCTCCCCGTCGGCCACCTCCCGTCTCCCCCCTTCGAACGCTGCGCCACCTGCGCCCCTACGTGCGCCGCAGCGCCGGCCTTTCCCTGGCCGCGCTCCACGCCATTCGGGCGTGCACTCGACGCGCCCACACACCTCCGCGCTCGCCCACCTGCTACCCTATGCCGCTCACACGCGCGCTCGTGTGCCCCCTGGCCCGTTGGCGACAATGTCAGTGCTGCCGTCCCCTTGCCTAGAGCCCCGCTCCCATGCCCATGGCTGCACCCGCTGCCATGTGTCGGCTCGCGCTTTGCCTAGCCACTGCGCCCCCACCCGCTCGCGCCGCTGTACTTTTGCCGCCGCGCCTCCTGCTTTTCTTCCGCCGCCCACGCCCGTGTTCCTTGCCTCTGCCCCGCGTCCGACCGCCACCCGCCGCCGGCTGTCGCTCACCGGCACGCGCTCGTGCCTGCATCTGCCGGCGACCCCGCCAGCTGATGCTGCTGCTCGCCCTGACTGCTGCGGTTGTAGCGATGTCTCTGTCCAGGATCTCCCCCATCTAAAAAACAAATGAGAAAAGAAATAAAAACAAGAATACAAAAAATTAAAGAATTAATTGGGAATTAAATAATTAGTTAGTTAATTAATTAATTACTTATTTAAGTTAATAAAACTATGTTAAAACAGATATGACACTGACAGGGAGTCCCGCATGTAATTAACCCCCTGGATTTAAAACTAACTCTAATTAACTGGTTAGTAAATTACACGTGGACCTAGTGCACTATTCTTTTGGATAAGGTTGACTAGGTCAGCTACTGACTTAGTAGTGGGGCCCCATTGTCAGCCAAACTTACACATCCCTGTGTACACTCTCTCTGTACCCGTAGCTTTTAATAATTAATATAATTTCAATTTGAGATTAATTCCAGTAACTATAGAAATTCAAATAAACTTTCAGAAATAATATAATATAATCTGTAACTCGGATGAAAATACTTTGTACATGAAAGTTGCTCAGAACGATGAGACAAATCTGAATATGCAGTTTGTTCGTCCGCCACGTGTCCCTAGCATAGCGAACCTGCAACCTTCCCCCTCCGGTCCGTCTGTCCAAAAACGCAAAACACTGGGAATACTTTCACGGATGTTTCCCCCCTTCGCCGGTATCGCCTACTACTATGTTAGGTCACCCCTAGCGTCGCGTATTGCCATGTTATGCTTTGTGTTGCTTTGATTGCTCTATTATTTATTTGTGTTCCCCCTCCATTACTTCTTTCCGGTAGACCTTGAGACAGCCACTAATACCCTCATGATCGACTACATCAACGACGACCCCTCCTTGCCAAAGCAACCAGGCAAGCCCCCCCTCTCTGATCAACCCGATATCGCCTATTCCTTCTCTCTACTTCTTGCGTTAGAGTAGTGTAGCTCGTTACTTCTTTCAGTTAATCCTATTTTGCTCCATAACATGTCTTTGCTACTACTGTTGTTACCTTTACCTGCAATCCTAAATGCTTAGTATAGGATGCTAGCTTATCATCAGTGGCCCTACATTCTTGTCCATCTGCCATGCTATACTATCGGGCGGTGATCACTCGGGAGGTGATCGCGGGTATATTACTTATATACATAATATATGATACATGTGGTGACTAAAGTCGGGTCGGCTCGTTGAGTACCCGCGAGTGATTCATGGATTGGGGGCTGAAAGGACATTTGTCCCTGCGGCCCTCTGGGTGGATCTTTGTGGCGGAGCGACATGGCAGGTTGTGACCACCTAGGTGAGAGGTGGGCCTAGCCCTGGTCGGTGTCCGCGGTTACATCAATTAACACGCTTAACGAGATCTTGGTATCTGATCTGAGTCTAGCCACTGGCCTATACGCACTAACCAACTACGCGGGAACAGGTATGGGCACTCAACGTCCTGGTATCAGTTGAAGCCTTCTTGACGTTAGCGACTGAGCAGCGCGTGCCGGATTGGACTGGAACGCCTGCTCTTGTATTAGGGATGCTAGGTCTGCTTCCGACCGCCCACGCAACGTGATGTTGTGCAACGGGCAATGGGCCCAGACCCCTGCGCGCTTAGGATTTAGACCGGCGTGCTGACCTCTCTGGTGTGCCTAGGTGGGGCTGCGACGTGTTGATCTTCCGAGGCCGGACACAACCCAAAAAAGTGTGCCTGACCAGAGGGATCGAGCATGTTGGGTAATGTGGTGCACCCCTGTAGGGAAGTTTATCTATTCGAATAGCCGTGTCCCTCGGTAAAAGGACGACCAGAAGTTGTACCTCGACCTTATGACAACTAGAACCGGATACTTAATAAAACACACCCTTTCAAGTGCCAGATACAACCCAGTGATCACTCTCCAACAGGGCGACGAGGAGTGGATCGCCAGGTAGGATTATGCTATGCAATGATACTTGGTTAACTTACCATCTACTCTCTTCTACTGCTTCAAGATGGACGCTGCTAGAAGCGTAGTCTTCGATAGGACTAGCTATCCCCCTCTTATTCGAGCATTCTGTAGTTCAGTCCACATATACTACCCCTTTCATTGATACCAATGCATATGTAGTGTAGATCCTTGCTTGCGAGTACTTTGGATGAGTACTCATGGTTGCTTTCCTCCCTCTTTTCCCCCTTTCCCTTCCTCTCGGTTGTCGCAACCAGATGCTGGAGCCCAGGAGCCAGACACCATCGTCAACGACGACCCCTACTACACCGGAGGTGCCTCCTACTACGTGTAGGTTGCCGGTGATGACTAGGAGTAGTTCAGGAGGATCCCAGGCAGGAAGCCTGCGCCTCTTTCGATCTGTATTCCAGTTTGTGCTAGCCATCTAATGGCAACTTGTTTAACTTATGTCTGTACTCAGATAATGTTGTTTCCACAGACTTTTCTATGATCGAGCTTTTGTATTCGAGCCCTCAAGGCCCCTGTCTTGTAATATGATGTATGTATGACTTATTTTATTTTTAGAGTTGTGTTGTGATATCTTCCCGTGAGTCCCCGATCTTGATCGTACATGTTTGCGTGTATGATTAGTGTACGATTGAATCGAGGGCATCACAAGTTGGTATCAGAGCCAATTGCCTGTAGGATTCCCCCTTCGAAACTCCTTGGCTAAAGTTGAATCTAGTTATTACAAAACTTTTACTAACATGGTTGTGCGGCTTACGGGCCCATGTCACCATTGGGTGGTATTAGGATCTTTTATTCCTCGTCTATGCTCTGGGACTCTGATCTCTCTTCAATTCGGGTTAAATGATTTTGCAAACTCTAACATTAGGTTCTCATAAATACTTTCTCCGAAGAGCCCTTCGTTCCAAATGATTGCCTGCTTCATCAGAAGATTCTTCTAATACTCCCTGATGCTTCCCGAGAGCCTTGTGCCTTTTGCTGTTAGAATTCCATACTACCGATATATCCATATGGATAACGATATACACTTGCCATTCATACAATCATTACCTGTTGATCTTATTATAACCAGATACCCCAGAATACTCTCTATTGTTCTGAGAATACTTTGTGCCTACCGCCTTCCAGTTCTTTGCACGTGAATACCCCTACAAATTATTCCTCACACATATCAAGGATTTGTTTATTCCAAGTTGTTCATGTGTTTCACAAAAGAATTCAAAATACTATTCAACCTTCCGAAAATCCTCAACTACCTATTGCTCTTGAAATTCTTGCTTGCTTGCATTATGGTTAATCCCATAAGTCTCATAATTTTATTGGCATCCCTTGTCTTTATCATTTTAAGTCCCTTGATTCAATATGTTGAGGATGCTCGCATTCCTCAGTCGAATCCTAGAATTCATCCTTCCGGCTGAGTGTTAGTTTGAACATGAGCTGGTTCTCGACCAGTCAAATTATCGTCAATTGTACCCCTAAGTCTACTCAACTTATCCATCCTTAATCTGATTGTTGCTTTTGATCCCTTGATCTAGAAATCATAATTCTTTTGCATTTGAGCTTTGAGTTAGTCAGTTGTTTCTATAATTTGATCTCCTTGCATTCTTTCTTCCTCTGGTTGAGTACCGATGCTCACATCAGATCCCTTGTGGACCACCGGATCCTTTGTCAGATTTTATTCGACATAATCCTTCATATTCAATCACTTTGGAAGCTCTTTCCTGATATATAATGCCATTGGTAAATCCTATCCTCTGATTGGCCAACCATGCTCTGCTTTTGAGCTGGTGATAATTACTCTCGAAGCTTGTAGTATATGTTTCTAAGATGCCCCGATGGGTTGTACCTATGCCTTCCTTAGTTTGTGTGAGCCCGAAAGTTTTCACAGGTCATACTTCTCTGGTAATTCACCAGGTAGGTTTTCATACTCAAATCATTTTGAATAGAGCAGTGAATGAATGGTCAAGCAATAGAGAAGTGGGAGTCGACCTTGAACTTTTGGATCATGCCCATGGACACGATGTAGATCTTATCATGGGAGCTTCTCTTAAATTAATAAGTTCATCTTATATCTAGGATCTGGTCTTTTGCGATCGTTGTTTCAGCCATATTGATATTCTTTGATTCCTTTTCTCACGCAAGTTAAAGTACTTGTCTTCTGCAGATCAATACATCTCTTCAACCTCTATTTTGATCTTCCTTCGAGTATTACCCTCCGGTATCTCGAGAATTTATACAAAAAATCATGTTGCTTCCCATGAGTCTTCATTTAGTATTGCTTCTCACCGATTTCAGATTTCCCCCAGGCAATGAGTTATCAGTCACTCGAGAACACCGATAAGTGAATCGATTTTGCACTCCGATTCAATAACTCTTAGTAATTTTCATTGCTTACGAGTTTAATAATCCTTCAAGTCATTCCTAGCCTGACCGGCTATATCATTATTGTGCTAGATTTTAATTGTGCTACTTGGTCCTTCTTCTCAGAGCACAATTTTTGATGATGAGCTAACCTTACGTCGATCTTCCTAGTCATATAATATCTGCCTTGAACAGCAAGCTTGATTTCTAGTTTGTGTCATACTCCTGGTTCCAATAACCTTTCGCTACATCATTCCTTTCAGTTGATGTCATCGCCGACCGATTACATCTTCATGAAATCTCTCGACAAATGTGTCGTGGTGATCATCAACATTCTGGGTTCTTCCGAGATATCTATCAAATTCTTGATGAGAAATACTGTAACGCCCTTGATGCGGCTATATCTCCCACGTGTCTAAGCACGACTTAGAGGCATAACTGCATTGAAAGCAATGTTGCAAGTGAGGTAATCTTCACACAACCCATGTAATACATAAGGGAAAGAGATACATAGTTGGCTTACAATCGCCACTTCACACAATTACATGAATAAAGCATTACATCATCCAGATACACTCAAGGTCCGACTACGGAACCAAAATAAAAGAAGACTACCCCAAATGCTACACAGATCCCCGATCGACCCCAACTGGGCTCCACTACTGATCAACTAGAACGAAGCAACACAAAGGACAAGATGTTCATCGAGCTCCTCCTTGAGCTTGGTTGCGTCACCTGCAGGTTCAACGGCACCTGCAAACTGGTTTTGGAAGTATCTGCAAGTCACGGGGACTCAGCAATCTCACACCCTCGAGATCAAGACTATTTAAGCTCATAGGTAAGGTAAAAGGTATGAGGTGGAGCTGCAACAAGCGACTAGCATATATGGTGGCTAACATATGCAAAAGAGAGCGACAAGAGAAGGCAAAGCACGGTAGAACAACTATGATCAAGAAGTGATCCTGGAACAACCTACGTCAAGCATTACTCCAACACCGTGTTCACTTCTCGGACTCCGCCGAGAAGAGACCATCACGGTTACACACGCGGTGGATGTATTTTAATTAAGATCAACTTCAGGTTTTCTACAACCGGACATTAACAAATTCCCATCTGCCCATAACCGCGGGCACGGCTTTCGAAAGTTCAAATCCCTGCAGGGGTGTCCCAACTTAGCCCATCACAAGCTCTCACGGTCAACGAAGGATATTCCTTCTCCCAAGACAATCCGATCAGGCTCGGCATCCAGGTTACAAGACATCCTCGACAATGGTAAAACAATTCCAGCAACACCGCCCGAATGTGCTGACAAATCCCGATAGGAGCTGCACATATCTCTTTCTCAGGGCACACTCAGATTGTCCAAACTTCCGGTAGGCCAGCCCAGAGTTGCCCCTGGTGGCCACCGGCGGCTGACAGGTTGGACCAACACTCAGAGGAGCACTGGCCCGGGGGGTTAAAATAATGATGACCCTTGAGTCTGCAGAACCCAAGGGAAAGTAAAGGCTAGGTGGCAAATGGTAAAACCAAGGTTGGGCATTGCTGGAGGAGTTTTATTCAAGGCGAACTGTCAAGGGGTTCCCATTATAACCCAACCGCGTAAGGAACGCAAAATCTAGGAACATAACACCGATATGACGGAAACTAGGGCGGCAAGAGTGGAACAAAACACCAGGCATAAGGCCGAGCCTTCCATCCTTTACCAAGTATATAGATGCATTAATTAAATAAGAGATATTGTGATATCCCAATAAGTAAACATGTTCCAACAAGGAACAACATCTCCATGTTCCAACAAGGAACACACTTCATCTTCATCTGCAACTAACAATGCTATAAGAGGGGCTGAGCAAAGCGGTAAAATAGCCAAACAACGGTTTGCTAGGACAAGGTGGGTTAGAGGCTTGGTTCAAAAATATAGGAGGCATGATAAGCAAATGGTAGGTATCGCGGCATAGGCATAGCAAAAGAGCGAGCAACTAGCAAGCAAAGATAGAAGTGATTTCGAGTGTATGGTCATCTTGCCTGAGATCTCGCAAGGAAGAAGAACGAGTCCATGAAGAAGACAAGCGGACGTAGTCGAACAGGTCCTCACAAACGCGACGTTAACGGAACCAACCCGAAGAAGCAACACCGGAAAGAAGCACACAACATAGTAAACAACCAACACATGAACATGGCATGATATGCGAGATGCGGTATGCAATGCACATGCATGATTTGCAAAGGAATGATTAAACCTGGCGTCAACATGGAAATCCAAGAGTGCCACTAGAAAGGGGAGGTGATTTCGGTTGAAATCGATATAAAGATCACCGAAATCGGATGCACGGTTTGGAAATGGCAGGCAAAACAAATATGGCACCGGTCTGCGATAAACAACAAGTAGCCTTCTAAATGCATCAAGATGAATATGCTACAGCACTCAAACATGGCAACAAAATACATGTCAGGGATCCACTCATGAATCTTGACAAAAGATGAACACTGAGCTACGGCTAATTCACTCATTCACAGGTTCAAACAAGCAAGGCAAAAGGGCAAACGGTAACAGGTTTCAGACTTAGTGAAATTAACAGCATGTCAGGAATTTATCATCAGGAAGCAATGTTTAGAGCATGGTAACTATATGCTACAGGAACATATCATGGCAAAGAAAGGCATGGCATGAAGCTAATCTAAGCATACAACAAAGTCCCTTAGTGACCATGAGCCAAAAGGGATCAGAAAATACAATTGCAAGCATGTGAACATGGCAAAAATATAAACAGATTCAGACTTAGTGAAAAACTGGAGAATGCAAAACAGTTAACGAGTAGGCATGTTTACGAGCTCGATGCACTCATTATAGAGCATTGCATGACAAACTGAGCATACACCCATCAAGAAGACATGGCATAGAAGCTATACATGGCAAGAACAACAACATAGCATACACGGATTAATAGCAACATCCTCGGCAAAATCGCTAAACATGTCAACAATCTTCCAGGATCATTTTATAGCAAAAGTAGAGCTCGATTGACTCAAGATGGGGTGCTCCATAAATGCAAAAAAGACATGGATGGATAGAGCACAACAATATTAACAAAACATCCTTACTGATCATCCTCAAAAGAGGCACGGATCACTAGGAAACAACATGAACATATGGCATAACAGCAAAAACAGGACAAGGACTTAGTGAAACTCTAAGTCCCTGAAATCAGCATCACCGAGTAAGCTACTTTGCATGCTTGTTCTAGTCACCACAAAGATCAAAAAAATACATGGCATACACCCCTGTAAAGATGGCATGACATTCTAGAAAACACATGTAGAGCTCAGGATCATAGCATGCACACATTAATCATGGCAAAAATGACAAAAGGCCATTTGCTGAAACAGATCTGCAACTTTCCTAACATAGCCCTCTTCCAACAGCATTTCGGGCATCGAGACGATCTCAAATTAAAATGATGCAATGAGATGAAATGATATACTTGTCGAGACGAACATTTTGATATGCTACTCGCACGAATCGGAGCTACGAGTGCAGAGTTATGACATGATGAAAATGGGCACATGAATCTTGAAACTTCGAGAACTTAGTGAAATTTTACCTCCGCGAAAGTCAACGCGGGACAGAGGGATCTGGGACGGAGCGGATCGGGACGCGGGGAGGCTATTTGGTTCGATGCTTTGGTGGATCTGGTCCAGCCTCACCAGATCCGGGCGGCGGATCACTCCTGCGAGCTCGCGACTCCGGCGATGACCGGAGAGGACGGAGGAGGGCGCGAGGAGGTCGGGGCCGGCCGGGCGGCGCAGTTGCCGGCGAGAGGCGGCGGCGAGGGAGCTCGGCGGCGGCACGAGCGAGGCGGTGGAGATGGCG